>NC_057813.1:124620358-124873565 GCF_018294505.1 Triticum aestivum | reverse complement strand
CACACACATACATCTGGGCTATTCTGTTACGCGTAACAGAATATTATTCTGTTATCCTACTTGAACTGACGGTTTCACGCGGTTGTTACCCTATTCTGTTATGCATATAGTAGTTGAACACGCAAGGAAAAGCTGTTCACAAACCGAGTGCGCCGCGGCGCCTAATGGCGAGCAGAGCTTGCCGAGGGACGCGAGCAGAGGCCGGCACAGTGATACGTGGCAAATAAGACGAACTATGTGAGCGATGTCGAAGACATCAAGCACGAATTAGATTATAGTTGTGTGTGTGATACATGGCATACAGTTGATCCATCCTAGTTGTTTGTGATGGAATAAGCCGTGTGTGTTGTGGGCAAACGCTTGCTGGTATATAACCTCAAATTTAACCAACAAAATGTGAATGCATGTTACACAAATTATATAACTGGAAACTATGTTGAAATACGAAACCAATGATATAATCTTTGGCGACATGCATTTGTATTTTATTAATTAAATCCTACTTATAATCCAGGACGGGGTACAGTAGGTAATTAAATCACAATTTTTTTAAACGTATGTGTACGTGTCCTTTCGTCCTCCTCTCGCATGTCTTATCACCCCGCTGCCGCAGACAGTTCGAGCGCAAGCTTGAGCAGTGCGCGGGGGCGTTATTTTGGCCAAATGGTGCTGAGCCAGTTCCCGCACAACTGCGCAGGTTCCCGCGCAAGCTTCCTGCCTGACTCGATGAAATTCCCCAAAATCCCAATGCTTACCAGCCTACTATATAAACTCTCATGGCCGGCGAGTCCTGCGTCGCATTTCCCCCTCCCTGCCTGTAGCTTATCTTGTCTGCTTTTCCCACAATCGGCATTGGGTCCGCACCGCCGTCACCAAACAAGGAGGCCACACACACTACACTACACCGGGGATGCATCGTCACCGCTGTGTAGCCTCCCAGCTGGAACTGTGCCGTCGTCGTCGTCGCTCAGACACTCCGCCGTCATCAGAGCACAGTTCCAGCTGGGAGGCTACACAGCGGTGACGATGCATCCCCGGTGTAGTGTAGTGTGTGTGGCCTCCTTGTTTGGTGTGCGCGGAAGACCCACCACACGCTCGGCCGCCGGTACCCATCCGCAGCTATTGTCGGCCGTCGTTGCCGCCACAGCTCTGTCAAAAGCTAGGGCCATCACCCGCTCTGTCGCCACGGCCCGACGGCGGGAGGTGGCCGTTGTGGCCGCCACCCCACTGCCGGCCACCGTGGCCATCACCCGCTCCGCCATCGCGGCCCGAAGGCGGGGAGGTGGTGGTCATGGCCGCCACCCCATCGTCGGTCGCCGTGGCCGCCAGCCGACTGCTACGTCTTGAGCTTGCGTTGGTTTTCCTTGAAGAGGAAAGGGTGATGCAGCAATAGTAGTGTAAGTATTTCCCTCAGTTTTTGAGAACCAAGGTATCAATCCAGTAGGAGGCTCCTCAAAAGTCCCACGCACCTACACAAACAAACAAGAACTCGCAACCAACGCAATAAAGGGGTTCACAATCCCTTCAAGGCCACTTGCGAAAGTGAGATCTGATAGTTTGGTATTTTATAATATAGATTGGAAAAGTAAAGATGCAAATAAAAGTAGATTGAAAGCTTATATGATAAAAGATAGACCCGGGGCCATAGGTTTCACTAGTGGCTTCTCTCAAGATTGCATAAGTATTAAGGTGGGTGAACAAATTACTGTCAAGCAATTGATAGAAAAGCAAATAATTATGAGATTATCTAGGCATGATCATGTATATAGGCATCACGTCCGTGACAAGTAGACCGACAAACACCACATGCAGTGGACCCTTGTGGCTCGTTCTGGTGGAAAGATCTCATGCAGCTGTCTGATATCTACAGAGGGATTACCAGGGCGTTTGTTGGGTCGGGTGGCTCGATCCTCTTCTGGAAGGATGAGTGGAATGATGGCATTTTCTAGGACACATTCCCGAGAGCTTTTTCCTTTGCCAGGGATCCAGACGTATCAGTCCGGTCCCTTCTTTCGTTGGTGAGGTTAGGAGATGTGTTTCACCTACCCCTCTCGATGGAAGCTCGGCTTGAGGTAACCAACTTGCAACTGGCCACGTCGGATGTGTCCCTGACTGACAGGTATGATACATGGAATTGTGTGTGGGGAGGAAGTGATTTTAAAGCCACAAACTTTTATGAATATTACTTCAGGGATGTGCAGGTGGACGAGGCCTTTTGCTGGATTTGGAAAACCAAATGTACCATGCAATGGAAAATGTTCGCTTGGCTACTGCTGGCTGATTGTTTGAACACCAGAAATATGCTGAGAAGGAGACACTATAAAATCCAGAATGACAATTATATCTGCTTCATCTATCAAAACCCACCTGAAGAGGACGTTGCTCACCTCTTTTTTACTTGTCCTTTCAGTAAAAGATGTTGGGACAGCATTGGGATTCACTGGCCAGTCGGGGGTTGTAGGCTCACATTGCTGCATGCTGGTAAAAACTCTTGGAATGGACACATGTTCATGGAAGTGTTCACGGTGGCGGCCTGGGGGATCTGGAAGGAAACACTTCAGAGGGATCCAACCGTCCTTTACTTCCTGGAAGAACAGATTCAAGCATGATTTTGCTCTTTTGGTCCATAGGGCCAAACAGGAGCATGCTCCTTATATTCTGTCCCTAGTAGCTGCCTTGTAATTTGGGGGATATCACACTGTAACTCATCTTCTCACCCACTTTTTTTTGATGTAGTAGTTACTTGTGTAGTAGGGCTGTAGGTGACTGGACTGATTTGTAGAGACTGTACTAACCCTTTAACACTTTAATTTAAAGTCAGTGGGGACCTCCCCCACTGTCATCAGTTCTCAAAACAAGTAGACCGACTTCTGCCTACATCTACTACTATTACTCCACGCATCGACCGCTATCCAGCATGCATCTAGAGTATTAAGTTCATAAAGAATAGAGTAACGCATTAAGAAAGATGACATGATGTAGAGGGATAAACTCATGCAATATGATATAAACCCTATCTTTTTATCCTCGATGGCAACAATACAATACGTGCATTGCTGCCCCTGCTGTCATTGGGAAAGGACACCGCAAGATTGAACCCAAAGCTAAGCACTTCTCCCATTGCAATAAAGATCAATCTAGTAGGCCAAACCAAACTGATAAATCGAAGGGACTTGCGAACATAACTTAATCACACATAAAAGAATTCAGAGGAGATTCAAATGTTTCTCATAGATAAACTTGATCATAAACCCACAATTCATCGGATCTCGACAAACACGCTGCAAAAAGAGTTACATCGAATAGATCTCCAAGAAGATCAAGGAGAACATGGTATTGAGATCCAAAGACAAAGAAGAAGCCATCTAGCTAATAATTATGGACCCAAAGGTCTGTGGTAAACTACTCACAACTCATCGGAGAGGCTATGGTGTTGATGTAGAAGCCCTCCATGGTTGATTCTGAAGGAAATATGCCCTAGAGGCAATAATAAAGTTATTATTTATTTCATTATATCATGATAAATGTTTATTATTCATGCTAGAATTGTATTAACCGGAAACATGATACATGTGTGAGTACATAGACAAACTTAATGTCACTAGTATGCCTCTACTTGACTAGCTCATTAATCAAAGATGGTTATGTTTCCTAACCATAGACATGAGTTGTCATTTGATTAACTAGATCACATCGTTAGGAGAATGATGTGATTGACATGACCCATTTCTTTAGCTTAGCACTTGATCGTTTAGTATGTTGCTATTGCTTTCTTCATGACTTATACATGTTCCTACAACTATGAGATTATGCAACTCCCGTTTACCGGAGGAACACGTTGTGTGCTACCAAACGTCACAACGTAACTGGGTGATTATAAAGGAGCTCTACAGGTGTCTCCAAAGGTACATGTTGAGTTGGCGTATTTCGATATTAGGTTTTGTTAGTCTGATTGTCGGAGAGGTATCTCTAGGCCCTCTCGGTAATGCACATCACTATAAGCCTTGCAAACAATGTAGCTAATGAGTTAGTTTCGGAATGATGCATTACGTAACGAGTAAAGAGACTTGCCGGTAATGAGATTGAACTAGGTATTGGGATACCGACGATCGAATCTCGGGCAAGTAACATACCGATGACAAAGGGAACAACATATGTTGTTATGCGGTTTGACCGATAAAGATCTTCATAGAATATGTAGGAGCCAATATGAGCATCCAGGTTCTGCTATTGGTTATTGACCGGAAACGTGTCTCTGTCATGTCTACATAGTTCTCGAACCCATAGGGTCCGCATGCTTAATGTTTTGATGATAGTTATATTACGAGTTTATGAGTTTTGATGTACCGAAGGTTGTTCGGAGTCCTGGATGTGATTACGGAAATGACGAGGAGTCTTGAAATGGTCGATACATGAATATTGATATATTGGAAGCCTATATTTGGATGTCGGAAGTGTTCCGGGTGAAATCGGGATTTTACCGGAGTACCGGGGGGTTACCGGACCCCCCCGAAAGCTTAATGGGCCTACATGGGCCTTAGTGGAAATAGAGGGCAGTAAGAGGAGTGTGGGGCGCCCCCCCCAAGGCCCAAACCGAATTGGTTTGGGGCAAGGGGGACGGCCCCTCTTTCCTTCTCCTCCTCTCCCTTTCCTTCCCCCTTCTCCTAGTCCAACAAGGAAGGAGGGAGTCCTACTCCCGGTGGGCGTAGGACTCCCAATGGCGCGCCCCCTCCTAGGCCGGCCGCCCCCTCCCCCCTTGCTCCTTTATATACGGGGGCAGGGGGCACCTCTAGACACAACAATTGATCTCTTGATCTCTTAGCCGTGTGTAGTGCCCCCCTCCACCATAGTCCTCCTCAATAATATTGTAGCAGTGCTTAGGCGAAGCCCTGCGATGGTAGAACATCAAGATCGTCACCACACCGTCGTGCTAACGGAACTCTCCCTCGACACTCGGATGGATCGGAGTTCGAGGGACGTCATCGAGCTGAACGTGTGCTAGAACTCGGAGGTGCCGTAGTTTCGGTGCTTGATCGGTCGGGCCATGAAGACGTACGACTACATCAACCGTGTTATTCTAACTCTTCCGCTTTCGGTCTACGAGGGTACGGGGACAGCACTCTCCCCTCTCGTTGCTATGCATCACCAGGATCTTGCGTGTGCGTAGGAATTTTTTTGAAATTACTACGTTCCCCAACAGTGGCATCCGAGCCTGGTTTTATGCGTAGATGTTATATGCACGAGTAGAACACAAGTGAGTTGTGGGCGATACAAGTCATACTGCTTACCAGCATGTCATACTTTGGTTCAGCGGTATTGTTGGATGAAGCGGCCCGGACCGACATTACGCGTACGCTTACGCGAGACTGGTTCTATCGACGTGCTTTGCACTCAGGGTGGGAACGGGTCGGCCCGGACCTGGCCTTGGACCCGGCCCCGTTGGCCTCGAGGCCAATTTGAGAGGCCACAGGTCGACCCAATTCAAAAAATTCAATGGCCTCGCCGGCCCGATGGTACTTCGGGTCGACCCAAAATTTATTTTCTTATACAATATTTGGTTGTGGTTACAAATAGAATATTCTCAAAAATATGTTATTAGAAGTAAAACAAATTATGACCTAAACATGCATGATTGAAATAATTAAAGTTTACAAATGAACCACAATATACAGTTTCAGCTCTTTACACGTCCAGTTTATAAAGGAGGATTGGGTTAATGGATTCCAGTACGTGTACAAATGTTAGCTAGTTGATGTTTCGGCTAATTAGTATACTGTAATTAGCTGATCGCTAGTTGCCGTATAACGGTATAAGTTAAGCTAAAGATGAATTTGGTGATACCGATGGACTCCAGTACTCGGAGATGGGTCGGCCCTGCTGGCTCAATGGGTCACTCAGTGCCGGCTCTACTGGCCCGATTTTTGTATGAGGCCGACCAGACTGACCCATCGGCCTTGTTTTCTTGGGTCGGGCCAAAGACCCGATGGGTCGACCCGGCCCATTCCCACCCTGACTTTGCACACAGGTGGCTGGCGGGTGTCAGTTTCTCCAACTTTAGTTGAACCGAGTGTGGCTACGCTCGGTCCTTGCGAAGGTTAAAAAAATACTAACTTGACAAACTATCGTTGTGGTTTTGATGCGTAGGTAAGAATGGTTCTTGCTCAGCCCGTAGCAGCCACGTAAAATTTGCAACAACAAAGTAGAGGACATCTAACTTGTTTTTGCAGGGCATGTTCTGATGTGATATGGTCAAGAAGTGATGCTATATTTTATTGTATGAGATGATCATGTTTTGTAACCGAGTTATCGGCAACTGGCAGGAGCCATATGGTTGTCGCTTTATTGTATGAAATGCAAGCGCCCTGTAATTGCTTTACTTTATCAATAAGCAGTAGCGGTAGTCATAGAAGCAATAGATGGCTAAACGACAATGATGCTATGATGGAGATCAAGGTGTCGCGCCGGTGACGATGGTGATCACGACGGTGCTTCGGAGATGGAGATCACAAGCACAAGATGATGATGGCCATATCATATCACTTATATTGATTGCATGTGATGTTTATCCTTTATGCATCTTATCTTGCTTTGATTGACGGTAGCATTTTAAGATGATCTCTCACTAATTATCAAGATGTGTTCTCCCTGAGTATGCACCGTTGCGAAAGTTCTTCGTGCTGAGACACCACGTGATGATCGGGTGTGATAGGCTCTATGTTCAAATACAACGGGTGCAAAACAGTTGCACACGCGGAATACTCAGGTTAAACTTGACGAGCCTAGCATATAGAGATATGGCCTCAGAACACGGAGACCGAAAGGTCGAACGTGAATCATATAGTAGATATGATCAACATAGTGATGTTCACCATTGAAAACTACTCCATCTCACGTGATGATCGGACATGGTTTAGTTGATTTGGATCACGTGATCACTTAGATGACTAGAGAGATGTCTGCCTAAGTGGGGGTTCTTTAGTAATATGATAAATTGAACTTAAATTTATCATGAACTTAGTATCTGATAGTATTTTGCTTGTCTATGTTTGTTGTAGATAGATGGCTTGTGTTGTTGTTCCGTTGAATTTTAATGCGTTCCTTGAGAAAGCTAAGTTGAAAGATGATGGTAGCAATTACATGGACTGGGTCCGTAACTTGAGGGTTATCCTCATTGCTGCACAGAAGAATTACATCCTGGAAGCACCGCTGGGTGCCAGGCCTGCTGCAGATGCAACTGATGACGTTAAGAACGTCTGGCAGAGCAAAGCTGATGACTACTCGATAGTTCAGTGTGCCATGCTTTACGGCTTAGAACCGGGACTTCAACGATGTTTTGAACGTCATGGAGCATATGAGATGTTCCAGGAGTTGAAGTTAATATTTCAAGCAAATGCTCGGATTGAGAGATATGAAGTCTCCAAAAAGTTCTATAGCTGCAAGATGGAAGAGAATAGTTCTGTCATGAACATATACTCAAAATGTCTGGGTATAATAATCACTTGATTCAACTGGGAGTTAATCTTCATGATGATAGTGTCATTGACAGAATTCTTCAATCACTGCCACCAAGCTACAAGAGCTTCGTGATGAACTATAATATGCAAGGGATGGACAAGACTATTCCCAAGCTCTTCGCAATGCTAAAGGCTGCAGAGGTAGAAATCAAGAAGGAGCATCAAGTGTTGATGGTCAATAAGACCACCAGTTTCAAGAAAAAGGGTAAAGGGAAGAAGAAGGGTAACTTCAAGAAGAACAGCAAACAAGTTGCTGCTTAAGAGAAGAAACCCAAATCTGGACCTAAGCCTAAGACTGAGGGCTTCTACTGCAAGCAGATTGGTCACTGGAAGCGGAACTGCCCCAAGTATTTGACGGATAAGAAGGATGGCAAGGTGAACAAAGGTATATGTGATATACATGTTATTGATGTGTACCTTACTAATGCTCGCAGTAGCACCTGGGTATTTGATACTGGTTCTGTTACTAATATCTGCAACTCGAAACAGGGACATCAGATTAAGGGAAGATTGGCTAAGGACAAGGTGACGATGCGCGTGGGAAATGGTTCCAAAGTCGATGTGATCGCGGTCGGCATGCTACCTCTACATCTACCTTCGGGATTAGTTTTAGACCTGAATAATTGTTATTTGGTGCCAGCGTTGAGCATGAACATTATATCTGGATCTTGTTTGATGCAAGACGGTTATTCATTTAAATCAGAGAATAATGGTTGTTCTATTTATATGAGTAATATCTTTTATGGTCATGCACCCTTGAAGAGTGGTCTATTTTTATTAAATCTCGATAGTAGTGATACACATATTCATAATGTTGAAGCCAAAAGATGCAGAGTTGATAATGATAGTGCAACTTATTTGTGGCACTGCCGTTTGGGTCATATTGGTGTAAAGCGCATGAAGAAACTCCATGATGGACTTCTGGAATCACTTGATTATGAATCACTTGGTACTTGCGAATCATGCCTCATGGGCAAGATGACTAAAATGCCGTTCTCCGGAACTATGGAGCGAGCAACTGATTTGTTGGAAATCATACATACCGATGTGTGTGGTCCAATGAATCTTGAGGCTCACGACGGGTATCGTTATTTTCTCACCTTCACAGATGATTCGAGCAGATATGGGTATATCTACTTAATGAAACACAAGTCTGAAACATTTGAAAAGTTCAAAGAATTTCAAAGTGAAGTGGAAAATCATCATAACAAGAAAATAAAGTTTCTACGATCTGATCGTGGAGGAGAATATTTGAGTTACGAGTTTGGTTTACATTTGAGACAATGCAGAATAGTTTCGCAACTCACGCCACCTGGAACACCACAGCGTAATGGTGTGTCCGAATGTCGTAATCGTACTTTATTAGATATGGTGCGATCTATGATGTCTCTTACTGATTTATCGCTATCGTTTTGGGGTTATGCTTTAGAGATGGCCGCATTCACGTTAAATAGGGCACCATCAAAATCCGTCGAGGCGACGCCTTATGAACTGTGGTTTGGCAAGAAACCAAAGTTGTCGTTTCTTAAAGTTTGGGGCTGCGATGCTTATGTGAAGAAACTTCAACCAGATAAGCTCAAACCCAAATCGGAGAAATGTGTCTTCATAGGATACCCAAAAGAGACTATTGGGTACACCTTCTATCACAGATCTGAAGGCAAGACTTTTGTTGCTAAATTCGGATCCTTTCTAGAGAAGGAGTTTCTCTCGAAAGAAGTGAGTGGGAGGAAAGTAGAACTTGATGAGGTAACTGTACCTGCTCCCTTATTGGAAAGTAGTTCATCACAGAAGCCGGTTCCTGAGACAACTACACCTATTAGTGAGGAAGCTAATGATATTGATCATGAAACTTCAGATCAAGTTACTACCGAACCTCGTAGGTCAACCAGAGTAAGATCCACACTAGAGTGGTATGGTAATCCTGTTCTGGAAGTCATGTTACTTGACCATGACGAACCTACGAACTATGAGGAAGCGACGATGAGCCCAGATTCCACAAAATGGCTTGAGGCCATGAAATCTGAGATGGGATCCATGTATGAGAACAAAGTATGGACTTTGGTTGACTTGCCCGATGATCGGCAAGCCATCGAGAATAAATGGATCTTCAAGAAGAAGACTGACGCTGATGGTAATGTAACTGTCTACAAAGCTCGACTTGTTCCAAAAGGTGTTCGACAAGTTCAAGGGGTTGACTACGATGAGACTTTCTCACCCGTAGAGATGCTTAAGTCTGTCTAAATCATGTTAGCAATTGCCGCATTTTATGATTATGAAATATGGCAAATGGATGTCAAAACTGCATTCCTGAATGGATTTCTGGAAGAAGAGTTGTATATGATGCAACCAGAAGGTTTTGTCGATCCAAAAGGTGCTACCAAAGTGTGCAAGCTCCAGCGATCCATTTATAGACTGGTGCAAGCCTCTCGGAGTTGGAATAAACGCTTTGATAGTGTGATCAAAGCATATAGTTTTATACAGACTTTTGGAGAAGCCTGTATTTACAAGAAAGTGAGTGGGAGCTCTGTAGCATTTCTGATATTATATGTAGGTGACATATTATTAATTGGAAATGATATAGAATTTCTGGATAGCATAAAGGGATACTTGAATAAAAGTTTTTTGATGAAAGACCTCGGTGAAGCTGCTTACATATTGGGCATCAAGATCTATAGAGATAGATCAAGACGCTTAATTGGACTTTCACAAAGCACATACCTTGATAAAATTTTGAAAAAGTTCAAAATGGATCAGGCAAAGAAAGGGTTCTTGCCTGTATTACAAGGTGTGAAGTTGAGTCAGACTCAGTGCCCAACCATAGCAGAAGATAGAGAGAAAATGAAAGATGTTCCCTATGCTTCAGCCATAGGCTCTATTATGTATGCAATGATGTATACCAGACCTGACGTATGCTTAGCAATAAGTTTAGCAGGGAGGTACCAAAGTAATCCAGGAGTGGATCACTGGACAGCGGTCAAGAATATCCTGAAATACCTGAAAAGGACTAAGGATATGTTTCTCGTTTATGGAGGTGACAAGCAGCTAGTCGTAAATGGTTACGTCGATGCAAGCTTTGACACTGATCCGGACAATTCTAAATCGCAAACCGGATACGTGTTTATATTAAACGGTGGAGCTTTCAATTGGTGCAGTCCTAAACAAAGCGTCGTGGCGGGATCTACATGCGAAGCAGAGTACATAGATGCTTCGGAAGCAGCAAATGAAGGAGTCTGGATGAAGGAGTTAATTTCCGATCTAGGTGTCATACCTAGTGCATCAGGACCAATGAAGATCTTCTGTGACAATACTAGTCCAATTGCCTTGGCAACGGAATCCATATTTCACAAGAGGACCAAGCACATCAAGAGACGCTTCAATTCCATCCGGGACCAAGTCCAGGTGGGAGACATAGAGATTTGCAAGATACATACGTATCTGAATGTTGCAGGCCCGTTGAATAAGCCTCTTCCATGAGCAAAACATGATCAGCACCAAGGCTCCATGGGTGTTAGAATCATTACTATGTAAGCTAGATTATTGACTCTAGTGCAAGTGGGAGACTGAAGGAAATATGCCCTAGAGGCAATAATAAATTTATTATTTATTTCCTTATATCATGATAAATGTTTATTATTCATGCTAGAATTGTATTAACCGGAAACATGATACATGTGTGAATACATAGACAAACAGAGTGTCACTAGTATGCCTCTACTTGACTAGCTCGTTAATCAAAGATGGTTATGTTTACTAACCATAGACATGAGTTGTCATTTGATTAACGAGATCACATCATTAGGAGAATGATGTGATTGACTTGACCCATTCCGTTAGCTTAGCACTTGATCGTTTAGTATGTTGCTATTGCTTTCTTCATGACGTATACATGTTCCTATGACTATGAGATTATGCAACTCCCGTTTACCGGAGGAACACTTTGTGTGCTACCAAACGTCACAACGTAACTGGGTGATTATAAAGGTGCTCTACAGGTGTCTCCGAAGGTACTTGTTGAGTTGACGTATTTCGAGTTAGGATTTGTCACTCTGATTGTCGGAGAGGTATCTCTGGGCCCTCTCAGTAATGCAAATCACTATAAGCCTTGCAAGCAATGTAGCTAATGAGTTAGTTACGGGATGATGCATTACGTAACGAGTAAAGAGACTTCTCGGTAACGAGATTGAACTAGGTATTGAGATACCGACGATCGAATCTCGGGCAAGTAACATACCGATGACAAAGGGAACAACATATGTTGTTATGCCGTTTGACCAATAAAGATCTTAGTAGAATATGTAGGAGCCAATATGAGCATCCAGGTTCCGCTATTGGTTATTGACCGGAAACGTGTCTCGGTCATGTCTACATAGTTCTCGAGCCCGTAGGGTCCACACGCTTAAGGTTTCGATGACAGTTATATTATGAGTTTATGAGTTTTGATGTACCGAAGGTCGTTCGGAGTCCCGGATGTGATTACGGACATGACGAGGAGTCTCGAAATGGTCGAGACATGAAGATTGATATATTAGAAGCCTATATTTGGATGTCGGAAGTGTTCCGGGTGAAATCGGGATTTTATCGGAGTACCGAGGGGTTACCGGAACCCCCCAGGGGCTTAATGGGCCTGAATGGGCCTTAGTGGAAATAGAGGGCAGCAAGGTGTCGGGGGGATGAACCCCGGGCAGGCAACGGAACCCGGATCTATTTCAAAAACAGCAGGGCCCGCATCGCCCCGCAAACCGGCGTGCGCCAGGTCGGGTCGCTCGACCCGGCAAGGCGCGCAACCCGGCCAAGACCCTTGACTCGGCAAGGTACGTCGACCCGGCCGCAGCGGCTGGCGCAAGGCAACTCAGCCCGGCGCAACCTTGGCTTCCCCAACAAGCCAACCCACCCGTGGCGTCCATGGCAACCCAGCCACGGGTCAGCTCCCGTCCCATCCAGGCCGTACGATGGGACGAGACCTCAATCACCGATGACCAAGACTACAGTGCCCCCGCCATGCCCGTGGTCAGCTGGAGCGTGGCAATAGTGCCCCCTACCTACCCGCTGACAAAGGCTGGCACGGCAACAATGTTCCCGCCCTCACCACTGACGACAGCAAGCAGCGGCCTGACGGAGAACACTGTGCGCGGCTCGACTCGGCCACGCCATGACGATCGACAAGACGGCGTACAGTCCCCCTAGGCACGCAGGGCCCGCACCTAGGGGAACCCGGTGAACCACAAGCCCCCAAGCGGGACCCAGCCCGATACCCCGGATGCCGACAATACGGACCCACTGACTCGGCATATTACCATTGTAACCCTGGGTGGGTTGATCTATAAAACCCCACGGGAGTCCACGCCTACAGAGAGATAGATGGCAAGAGATACATGGCATGATATGTGAGATCCCCGGCATGCAAAGCCATATGAGATAAAGCAAGCAAGATAGGACTAGCCACTACATAGCAACACCAGAGAGAAGGAGCAGCCGAAACCTTGGCCAGCCTCCTTCCTCCTCCATACAGCTTCAGGAGAAACATTGTACTATCAACCATCCAACTAAACTCGGCAGGACTAGGGATGTTATCTCTCCGGAGAGCCCCGAACCTGGGTATGTCCAGCGTCCCGCGCCCGCGCATATCAACCTCGCCTCCGAAGCCCACCAGCGCCCTCGAGCCTCCTCCTCTCTTTAGCCATCCCTTGGCATCTGCCGTGCGCCCACCACGATAGTTGGCGCCCACCATGGGGCAGCTCGAGGAGCTGGCTGGAAGCATGCTTCGGACGGGCCCCTCTCCTACTCCGACGAGTCTGTCGCTCTGGCGGACAATGTCATCGGCGCGCTCGCCGCCTCCTTCACCGTGCTGCGCATCTTCGACGCGCTCGCGGCCGATGAGTACCCCGGTGGGGTGCTCAGCTACTCCGACTCCTCGCTCTCTCTCAGCGGCGGATTCACTGTCGGGGCAATGGACGCCCACGTAGAGGTCTTCGTCACCGGCGATGGCGCCTCTTCCTCGTCGAGCAAGGCGAAAAGAGTCACCGAAGCCGGGGGCTCCACGACACGGACGGAGCCGTCTGACCCGCTGCGCATCGCGATGTAGAGCCTCCACATCCCCATCGGCACCGACGTCGACGCCACCAACGTCGCTGAAGCCCGAACCCAGCTCGAGGATAGGCGCCAACAAATGCTGGACCTGTCCGAGACGCTGGCCGCCACCAGACGCCGCCTGGAAGCTGCTCAGATGGAGCACGACGCCACCCACGGATTCACGCCCGCCGCGACTGAGCCAAGCCGGGCCGCCGATACTCGTGCCCGGGGAGGAGCGATCGGCCGGGCCTTCGGCGCCGTCCGGACCGTCTACGAGACCCCAGTCAAGAACATGCGCGCTTCGGAGGCAGCCGCGGTCGGCCTCGACCAACTCGCGGGAGAGGAGCTCAAGGAGCACATCGGGCGGATGCGCGAGCTCCTCCACGCCACCAACACCCAGCAGGATCGCCTCAACCAGCTCTCCAAGCCGGCGGGGTCCAGCTCCGCCCGCCTTGGCGGACCCGCCGAACTCCTGCACACGGCCTCTTCGCCGCCCGGCAAGGCGCACTCCGGCCAAGGCCGGACACGGTGCAACCCGGCTGGAACCGCCACCGACGCTCTGCGCAACGAGCCCGCCCCAGAGACCCAGCGCGGACCCGGCTAGCCTGGCCGGCGTCCAGCTCCAGCCGACTCGGCCCCTCGGGGCCTAGCCGCCAGTCGACTCGGCCCGCGCGCCATCGACGACGCCGACACGCGCCACCGCCTTGATCAGCTCGCTCGCTCCCTGGAGGTGGAGGAGAGCGGCGCTATCGGGCCTGTGTGTTTTGGCCCACGCATCCGGGAGGAGCCCTTCCCCAAGGGGTTCATGCTTCCCCGCGACACCCCCAAGTACAATGGGTCCGTGAAGCCAGAATACTGGCTCACCGACTACACCACGGCCATTTGGCATCACCGGTGCCAATCATCGTCTCGCTGTGCGCTACGCACCGCTCATGCTCCAAGGATCGGCTCGCACATGGTTGAAAAGCCTTCCGATGGGCAGCATCAACGCATGGGTCGATTTCAAGGAAGCATTTGTCCGCAACTTCACGGGGATGTACAAGCGGCCCGGTCGCCCCAGCCAGCTCGCGATGTGCGTGCAGGGGCCGATGGAGACCGGCCGCGAGTACCTCGCATGCTGGACCGAGCTCCGGAACAGCTATGAGGGCGTCCATGAAGTCCAGGTGATCCAATACTTCGTCAGCGGGTGCCGAAACGGCACCCTCCTCAAGCACAAGCTTCTACACTCCGAGCCGGCCACCATGGTCGCGCTCATGGTGACGGCGGACAAGTACACCAACGCTGACTCCGCCATGAAGATCTAGGTGGCGCTGGACAAGGCCGGCAAGGCGAAACCGGTCCCCCCACAGAAGCCGGCCAGTGAAGGCAGCCGGCAGCAGCACCACCAGAACAACAAGCACAAGGCCGAGAAGCGGGCGCAACGTCACGACAACCGGCTCGTCGCGGCCGCCGAGCCCGCGGCGGACCCGGCAGCGAAGCGCCGGCAGGCCGGCAAGATGGCGTGGCAACCCGCCATGAGCTTTGAATAGATGCTCGACGCCCCATGCAAGCACCACAGCGGCGCAAGACCCTCCATGCACACGCTTCGACAGTGCGCCATCACCAAGCGCATCATGAGGGGCGACGTCCCGCCTCCTACGGCTCCGGCTCCGGCTCCGAGCGTGGGGCAGCCGCCTCCGCCTCCACCGCCGCCTCCCGCCGGCGGCGCGATGCGGAATGACACCTACTCGGACCAGAACACGGCCTACGTCGTCTTCACCAGCCTCGACAACGACAAGCGTGGCGAGCGCCTCCTCCGGCAGGAGGTGAACACCGTCGTCCTGGCCAAGACCGATTTCATGCATTGGTTGGATCGCCCGATCACCTGGACCCGGGAGGATCACCCGGCAGTCATGCCGAGTCCGGGTGGATACGCCCTCGTCCTCAACCCTACCATCATCGCGCGGCGCACCTGCAAGTTCTCCCGAGTCCTCATCGACGGCGGCAGCAGCATCAACATCCTCTACCGCGACACGATGACCAAGCTCGGCCTCAAGGCCAAGGACCTGGAGCCAACCCAGACTGTCTTCCACGGCATCGTACCCGGCCTCTCCTGTTCACCCATTGGCCGGGTCTGGCTCGATGTCCTGTTCGGCGACAGCAGCCACTTCAGACATGAACCGATCTGGTTCGAGGTGGTGGACCTGTCCAGCGCGTATCATGCGTTGCTGGGTTGGCCCGCGCTCGCCAAATTCATGGTGGTTCCCCACTACGTGTACCTAAAGATGAAGATGTCGGGTCCCAAGGGCCTCATTACCATCACCGGCGATTACAGCAAGTCTCTAGAGTGCGCCCGAGACGGCGCCAAGCTGGCCGAGTCGCTGGTCATTGCCGAGGAGCGGCGCCAGCTCGATCAGATCGTTGTCCTAGCTGGCGATGCCTCCGATGCATCGATCCTGACCGATGAGGCCGCCTTCAAGCCCTCCAAGGAAACCAAGAAAGTGAAGCTGAACCTAGAAGACCCCAGCTGCAGTAAGTACGTTGTCGTAGGCGCCCGCCTCGACAGCAAATAGGAAGGCGCGCTCGTCGACTTCCTCCGTGAGAATCGGGATATCTTCGCATGGACCCCCAAAGACATGTCGGGTATCCAGAGGAAGTACGCCGAGCACAAACTCCACGTCCGCAAGGACACCAAGCCTGTCCATCAACCCCTCCATCAATTTTCCGAAGAATAGAAGAACCATTGGTGAAGAGGTCGCCAAGCTCTTGGCGGCCGGCTTCATAATGGAAGTGTTTCACCCCGAGTGGCTGGCCAACCCAGTCCTCGTCCTAAAGAAGAACAAGACCTGGCGCATGTGTATCGACTACACTAGCCTCAACAAGGCATGTCCCAAGGATCCGTTCGCCCTCCCGCGGATCGACCAAGTCATCGACTCGACCGCCGGGTGCGAGTTGTTGTCCTTCCTGGACGCCTACTCTGGCTATCACCAGATCAAGATGTACCCGGCCGATGCCCTGAAGACGTCCTTCATCACGCCCTTCGGGGCGTACTGCTACATCACCATGTCGTTCGGGTTGAAGAACGCCGACGCCACCTTCCAACGCTGCATGCAGAAATGCCTGCTACCGTAACTCGGCAAGAACATCCACATGTACATGGACGATATTGTGGTGAAGACCAAGCAGCACCTCATGCTCCTCGACGATCTGAAGGAAACATTCGCCAACCTCCGCGAATACAAGGTCAAGCTCAACCCGGAAAAGTGCGTCTTCGGCGTCCCAGTCGGAAAGCTGCTCGGTTTCCTCGTCTCGGAACATGGCATCGAGGCGAACCCGGAGAAGATCAAGGCCATCGAGCGCATGCGCAAGCCAACCCGGCTGCGCGATGTCCAGAAGTTCACAGGCTGCCTGGCTTCGGTCAACCGGTTTCTAAGCCGGCTGGGCAAGAAGGCACTGCCCCTATACCAGCTAATGAAGAAAACAAGCCCGTTCGAGTGGAACGGCAAGGCGGGCGAAGCCTTCCAAGACCTCAAGCGCATGCTCTCCACCGCATCCGTCCTGGCCGCGCCGACCGACAAGGAGCCGTTGTTTCTCTACATAGTCGCGACCTCGCGGGCGGTCAGCACGGTGCTGGTGGTCGAGCAACCGGAGAAGGGCAAGATCCAGGCTGTCCAGCGCCCGGTCTACTACCTGAGCGAAGTGCTCTCCACCTCCAAGCAGAACTACCCGCACTACCAGAAGATGTGTTACGGCGTGTACCTCACCGCCAAGAAGCTGAAGCAGTACTTTCAAGAACACACCATCACCGTCGTCAGCACGACGCCTATCGGAGAAATCATCGGGTGCCGGGACACCTCCGAAAGGGTTGCCAAGTGGGCGATCCAGCTAGCCGGCCACACCATCCTCTACGAGCCCCGCACCACGATCAAGTCTCAGGCCCTGGCCGATTTCCTCGTCGACTGGACCGAGACCCAGTACCTGCCGCCGCCTCACGACTCGACGCATTGGCGCATGCACTTCGACGGGTCCAAGATGCGACCCGGCTTAGGGGCCGGCATCGTACTGTCATCTCCGAAGGGTGACCGACTCCGCTACGCACTCCAGATCCACTTTGCCGCCTCAAACAACGTCACCGAATACGAAGCCCTTGTGCACGGCCTCCGGCTCGCCAAGGATCTCAGCATCCGGCGCATCCTGTGCTACGGCGACTCGGACTTGGTGGTGCAGCAGTGCTCCGGCGAGTGGGACGCCCGCGACTCCAACATGGCAAGCTATCGCTTCCTCGTAAAGAAGCTGTCTGGATCCTTTGATGGCTGCGAGTTCCTCCATGCCCCATGCGCGGAGAACGAGGAAGCCGACACGCTCGCCAAGATCGCCTCGTCACATCAAGCCATCCCGTCCGGTGTCTCCCTCGAGCACCTGCGCAAGCCGTCCGTCAAGCCGTCGCTGGACTCCGAGTCCATCCACGCCCAGAAGACCCGGCCGCGCCGCAAGCCGGCCCGGCGACTGTTCAACCCAGCCCGAGGGCTGCTCAACCCAGCCCGGGGGCTGCTCAGCTCAACCCGGCCACCATGACCCCGGACCCGGCCATCGCTGTCACTAACCCGGGGGCTGCTCAACCCAGCCCAGGAGCCGCCGACTCGGAACCCACCCAGGTGGCCGTCTTCACCGCCATCACGGCCCCATCTTGGGCCCTGCCGATATCAGAATGGCTGGAGAATGGGGTTCTCCCCACGGATGAGACCGAGGCTCGGCAAGTTCAGCACCGGGCGTCCGCCTACAACATCATCAACAACGAGCTCGCCAAGCGGAGCTCTACCGGCATGTTCCAGCGCTGCGTCGAGCAGGACCGCGGCATCGACATCCTCCTCGACATTCACTAGGGCGAGTGCGGGCACCACGCCGCACCTTGATCCCTCGTAGCCAAGGCGTTCCGCCATGGCTTCTACTGGCCAACAGCCCTCGAAGACGCCAAGTCGCTCGTCCTCAAGTGCGAAGGATGCCAGCACTTCAGCAAACACAGCCACCAGCAGGCGTAAGCACTCCGCACCATCCCGATCGCCTAGCCCTTCGCGGTCTGGGGAATCGACATGGTGGGACCCTTCAAAACCGCTCGAGGCGGCATGACACACTTACTGGTGGTAGTGGACAAATTCACCAAATGGATCGAGGCAAGACCAATCAAGAAACTGGACGGGCCAACAGCCGTCCGGTTCATCAAGGACATGGCGGTGTGCTACGGCATGCGGAACAGCATCATCACCGACAACGGCACCAACTTCGCCAAGGGCGCGCTCGAGCAATACTGCTCCATCTCCGGCATCCGCCTCGACCTGGCCTTCGTGGCACATCCGCAGTCCAACGGTCAGGTCGAGCGGGCCAAGGGACTCATCCTGCTCGGCATCAAGCCGCGACTCGTCGAGCCACTCCTCCACTCACCCGGCAGTTGGCTAGATGAGTTGCCTACGGTTCTCTGGAGTCTGCGCACAACACCAAACCGGTCGACCGGGTTCACCCCATTCTTCCTCATCTATGGATCCGAAGCCATCATCCCGACCGACATCGAGTTCGACTCGCCGCGTGTCACGATGTACACCGAAACAGAAGCAAGAGAAGAACGCGAAGACGGCATCGACCTGCTCGAAGAGGCGCGCCTTCAGGCACTTAGCCGCTCGGCTATCTACCAGCAAGGCCTGAGGCACTACCATAGCAAGAATATCAAGCCTCTCGCATTCCGCGAAGGCGACCTCGTCCTCCGACTTGTCCAAGAGCAGGCAGGCCAACACAAGTTGTCCTCTCCATGGGAAGGCCCGTTCATCGTGAGCAGGGCTTTGCGCGACCGCAACGCCTACTACTTCATCAACGCGCGCAAATCGAAGAAGCACAAGAGGGACACCGTCGGCGAAGAAATGACCCGGCCGTGGAACACGGAACTCCTCCGTCCGTTTTACAGTTAGCCGCACGAATGTATGTATCAACGCCTTTCATAAGCATATGAAACTATGGGGTCCCTGAACGAGACTCGGGGGCTGCCTTTTGCCGACCAATTTATCGCATCCATATTTCGCACCACTTTACTACCGAACCCGGCCGCCGGCTCGACTAGCTCGACCCGGGGGCTCGGGGGTTGGCCGGCTTGATCATCACCCTACCTCTTTACTTGGTGATTCCTGATAAAGTTGGATGTTGGGGCCCACCACTTCGCCCTAAAACCGCAGATCCAGCTCTGGCTGACGGCGGGCAAGCACAACGGGCTAAAGCTCCCCTACGATTCATACACTAAGTCAAAGTCGCCGGGTCGACCAACCCGGCTCGACGCTCGTCAACTAAGTTAGCCGCACGACCGGCTGCTCGCCAACCGGCCAAGCCGGATTGCCGCCAGCCGTCCTAGTGGGTGTTTCGCTCGCGCTCAACGCTTCTAAGGACCCAACTCCTGCAGCCACCTCTCGAAGAGCCGAACTCCTTGTCACGGACCGGAGCCTCGGCCGTCTGACTCGCAGGGTGGAAGTTTCAGAGGGGAGCAACGCATGAAATAAGTTCGAAACAAGCAGAAGGCAAAAAGCAAATAAACACTCACAACATTTACACATAAATGTTTCAACCAAAGGCCCATGACCCGAGTTCATTACACCCTGAAAACCCACAGTGGGTGGGTGGACCTGCTACTTAACATAATTTTTTACAAAAGATTCTTAGGCATTCCCAGCGCCGCGTCGCGACGTCGACGGCTTCCCCCGGCCGGCCTCCGAGTCCAGTGAAGCACCGGTGTCCACTTCGGCTTCCGCATCACCGTAGATGCCCGTCTCCTCCGAGCTGCCCTCCGGGTCACGAAGAAGCAAGCCGTAGTCATCGCCATCCACGACCGTGCCGTCTTCCATCCGTTTCGGATGGAACTTGTCGTGGAAGGCGAACTCGGCGATATAGCTGGCCCGGGAGGCGATCCGGCCGGCCTGCTCCTGCAGCAACTGCTCCGAGCCAGCGCGCTGACCCATCAGCACGTCCAGCTGAAGATCCGGATGACAAGACAGCGCGTTTCGAAGCGCCATCTCAGCACCGGCCCGGGCGGCGGAAACGCGCCAGTCGCTAAGGCGATCCGGACCCATCTCCAACCAGCGCGCCAGACGCGAGAAGCTGCGCGGATGGACGGAGCCCGGTCACAAGGCCGCCGTCATCGCGGTACCGGCTCGGGACAGCCGCTCCATATGCGTCCCCAAGACCCGCAGCCAGGCCTCAGCAGCGGCAATGATCTCCGGGAAGGTCCAGGCCGTCAGTGGATCCGTCCCGGACCCAACAACGTCGGTCGGGTCGCGCTGATAGCGGACGGCTTCCTCCGTCAGCCGCTGCGTCTCCGGAAAGGCCCCTGTAGCCAAAGAAGAAGCAAGTCAGAAGAGCAACAAAGAAGAAAGGGTTGGGTCCCGACCCGGCAAACAACAAAGAAGCAACACTTAGTGGAGAAAGACTCTTCCAGGTGCTGTGCCTCGAGCAACGTACCACGTCGCTCCTGCTTCAAGACACGGTCCCGCTCTCGAGCGCCTTCTCTAGGTCGGCCGCCTTAGCAAGGGCCGCCTTCAGCTCAGCGTCCTTGTCTTCGGCCGCCTTCTCGGCCGCCTCACGGTGGCGAGCCTCGGCCTGGCGGGCCTCCTCAGCCGTGGTGGCCTGCTCTCGCAGACACTCCACCTCGGCCTGGAGCCGGCCCTTGTCGTCGACCAGCTGGCCGCGCTGCTAGTCCGCCTCGACCAGGGCCTGCTGCGTCTCCACCACCTTGGCGGCCTCCACCTTAAGAAGCTCCACCTCGGCCTCGAGGCGGCTCTTGTGACCCGCCAGCTGCTCGTGCAACCGGTTGGCCTCGTCAAGAGACCGCCGGGCCGCAGCCGCCTCCGCCCTTGCCAGCGCCGCCTCGACGCCGGGACGGCCGGAATCAGCAATAAGCCGGTCATAGTGATGACCAGCCCGGAACAGCCGGGTCCGCCAAGACAGCACCTCGGCTGCAAAGAAGAAGAACTCAACAAAAAGAAAGAATAAGACAAGGCCTAAGATTTGGCCCAACTGTTACACAGTTGGCCCAAATCTCGGGGGCTACACCCAGTGGGTGCGCTAGCACACCCCCACTAGAAGAAAAGAACACAACAAAGTAACCGCAACGGCGCGAAGCTCCTCCTCCTTGGCAGCAAGCTGCTCGTTGAGCTCCCGATACTTGCCCAGGAGCTGGTTGAAGGCAGCAACCCGGAAGGCGTCAAGGTGCTTAAAAGAAGACCAAAGTCAACACAAGGCCAACGCTCCTAAGGTTCGACCCAACTACTACATAGTTGGCCCGAACCTTGGGGGCTACACCCAGTGGGTGCGCTGGCGCGCCCCCACAGAGATGAAATCATAAGGAAACAAGAAGAAGAAGGACTTACCAGGACGACACGCTCCAGGTCACGCGTCCGCTCCGTCTCGGCCTGGGCGAAGGCCTCAAGGCGCTCCGTCCGGCCTCGCAGACGGCGACTGACGGCATCCAGCGCCACCTCCTCCTGGGTCTCGGGCCCGAAGACGGCCGCGCCCCCGCTCCGCGCGGGCTGCGGCATGGCAACTCGGCGCCCGCCCTGCCAGGGCACCAAGGCATGCCCCCTGCTGGCCGCTTGCGACGCGGCCAACACCTCCTCTGACGCCCCTTCCGGCGCCAACGGCGATCCGGACACCGGGGCGCCCTGCGTCGCCACCTCAGGCACCGCCACCTGTGGTGCCTCCTCCATAGCCGATGGCGCCTCCGGCGCCGCCGCTTGCAGCGCCCCCTCTAGAATGCTGCCGCCTCCACCACCATCATCCCCTGCGCGCTCGACCACGTCGGCTCACGGCGGGGTATCGCCCCCCACCTCCACGACCTCCTGGTCAAGGAGCACCTCCTCGGGCCGGCCCCCACGGCCGCGCTCCCTCACAGACGACGGTTCAAAAACCGTCGCCTCCACCACCGTGCCCTCTGGCATCTCGCGCCGGGCCGGCTCCGCGCCGCCTCACGCCCATGCTGCCGCCACGTCAGTCCAAGCCCAGACCGACGCCGCCTCCAGCTCCGCCTTGGCCCGGTTCCTGTCCCGCCAGGCTAAGGCTTCGGCATCGTCCAGGTCCAGGCCGAGGTCCGAATTGCCCCATCCCTCCTCCCCGGCCAGGCCGGCGAGGTCGGACCAGCTCTTGCGGAACGCGGTCCCTTCGGCGGCCGCAGCCTCCGCCGCCGCCCTTGCCAGCGCGATCGGCGACCTGAAGAAAAAGAAGAATAAGCAAGCAAAGACAAGGCTGCCCCAAGAAATCCAGGTGCAAGTGGGAAATAAAGCTTACCCTGTCAAGACTGGGACCGGGACCGGCTTCCAGCGCTTCTTCTTGTCCGGCCTCCCAGGCTCGGCCGGATCCGCCACGCGCTTCGGTCCGCGGGGTCGCGGTGCGACGCTGTCCTTGCCATGCGGGCGGCTCAGCTCCGCCCCATGCGAGGACCCGGCTCCACCCGCGTCGCCACCTCCCCCGCCCAACACCGCTACACCAAGCAACCGGCGTTAGCGTCGCCTTCACCGCGACAACAATTCAAGAAAAAATGAAGAAGGAAACACGCAAGACTTACCGGCTCGGTGCACAACGCCAGCGTCAGACTCGGCCACTGATAACCCACAAGTATAGGGGATCGCAACAAATTTCGAGGGTAGAGTATTCAACCCAAATTTGTTGATTCGACACAAGGGGAGCCAAAGAATATTCTCAAGTATTAGCAGCTGAGTTGTCAATTCAACCACACCTGGAAACTTAGTATCTGCAGCAAAGTGTTTAGTAGCAAAGTAATATGATAGTAGTGGTAACTGTAACAAAAGTAAAGACAACAAAAGTAATGTTTTTGGTATTTTTTAGTGATTGTAACAGTAGCAACGGAAAAGTAAATAAGCGAGAACCAGTATATGGAAAACTCGTAGGCACCGGATTGGTGATGGATAATTATGCCGGATGCGGTTCGTCATGTAACAGTCATAACATAGGGTGACACAGAACTAGCTCCAATTCATCAATGTAATGTAGGTATGTATTCCGTATATAGTCATACGTGCTTATGGGAAAGAACTTGCGTGACATCTTTTGTCCTACCATCCCGTGGCAGCGGAGTCCTATTGGAAACTAAGGGATATTAAGGCCTCCTTTTAATAGAGAACCGGAACAAAGCATTAACACATAGTGAATACATGAACTCCTCAAACTATGGTCATCACCGAGAGTGGTCCCGATTATTGTCACTTCGGGGTTGCCGGATCATAACACATAGTAGGTGACTATAGACTTCCAAGATAGAATCAAGAACTCACATATATTCATGAAAACATAATAGGTTCAGATCTGAAATCATGGCACTCGGGCCCTAGTGACAAGCATTAAGCATATCAAAGTCATAGAAACATCAATCTCAGAACATAGTGGATACTAGGGATCAAACCCTAACAAAACTAACTCGATTACATGATAAATCTCATCCAACCCATCACCGTCCAGCAAGCCTATGATGGAATTACTCACGCACCGCAGTGAGCATCATGAAATTGGTGATGGAGGATGGTTGATGATGATGACGGCGACGAATCCCCCTCCCCGGAGCCTCGAACGGACTCCAGATCAGCCCTCCCGAGAGAGATTAGGGCTTGGTGGCGGCTCCGTATCGTAAAATGCGATGATTTCTTCTCTCTGATTTTTTTCTCCCCGAAAGCCAATATATGGAGTTGGAGTTGGCATCGGGGGGTCTCCAGGGGGCCCACGAGATAGGGGGCGCGCCCCCCACCCTCGTGGACAGGGTGTGGGCTCCCTGGTCTTCATCTTTGGCGAGGATTTTTTATTATTTTTTCTAAGATGTTCCGTGGAGTTTCAGGTCATTCCGAGAACTTTTGTTTTCTGCACATAAAACAACATCATGGCAATTCTGCTGAAAACAACGTCAGTCCGGGTTAGTTCCATTCAAATCATACAAGTTAGAGTCCAAAACAAGGGCAAAAGTGTTTGGAAAAGTAGATACGATGGAGACGTATCAACTCCCCCAAGCTTAAACCCTTGCTTGTCCTCAAGCAATTCAGTTGACAAACTGAAAGAGAAAAAGAAAAACTTTTACAAACTCTGTTTGCTCTTGTTGTTGTAACATGAAAATCCAGCATTCAAGTTTCAGCAAATATTATGAACTAACCATACTAACAATAACACATAGGTCTCACAATTACTCATATCAATGGCATAATCAGCTAGCAGCTATAATAACAAAACTCGAATGACAACACTTTCTCAAAATAATCATAACATGATATTACAAAATGGTATCTCGCTAGCCCTTTCTGAGACCACAAAACAAAAATGCAGAGCACCTTTAAAGATCAAGGACTGACTAAACATTGTAATTCATGGTAAAAGAGATCTAGTCAAGTCATTCCCAATATAAACCAATTATAATGAATGCAAACGACAGTGTGCTCTCCAGCGGGTGCTTTTAATAAGAAGGATGATGAGTCAACATAAAAGTAAATTAATAGGCCCTTCGCAGAGGGAAGCAGGGATTTGTAGAGGTGCCAGAGCTCGGTTTTGAAATAGAGATAAATTATATTTTGAGCGGCATACTTTCATTGTCAACATAACAACTAAGAGATGACGATATCTTCCATGCTAAACAAATTATAGGCGGTTCCCAAACAGAATGGTAAAGTTTATACTCCCCCTCCTCCACAAGCATCAATCCATGGCTTGCTCGAAACAACGAGTGCCTCCAACATCCAACGGGTCCCATGGGAGTTTTGTTTGCAATTATTTTGATTTAGTTTGCATAAAGCATGGGACTGGGCATCCCGGCGACTAGCCATTTTCTTGTGAATGAGGAGCGGAGTCCACTCTTGAGAATAACCCGCCTAACACGGAAGATAAGGGCAGCCCTAGTTGACATATGAGTTATTCGAGCATGCAAAACAGAATGTTTATTTGAAGGCTTAGAGTTTGGCACGTACAAATTTACTTGGAACGGCAGATAAATACCGCATATAGGTTGGTATAGTGGACTCATATGGAACAACTTTGGGGTTTATGGAGTTTGTATGCACAAGCAGTATTCCCGCTTAGTACAAGTGAAGGCTAGCAAAAGACTGGGAAGCGACCAACTGAGAGAGCGACAACAGTCGTAAACATGCATTAAAATTAATTTACACCAAATACAAGCATGAGTAGGATATAATCTACCATGAACATAAATATCATGAAGGCTATGTTGATTTGATTCAACTACATGCGTGAACATGTGCCAAGTATAGTCACTCAATTCATTTAAAGGAGGATACCATCCAATCATACCACATCATAATCATTCTAATAGCATGTTGGCACGCAAGGTAAACTATTATAACTCATAGCTAATCAAGCACGACACAAGCAACTATAATCTCTAAATGTCATTGCAAATATGTTTGCTTCATAATAGCTGACTCGGGAATGATGAATCATCATATTTACAAAAACAAGAGAGGTCGAGTTCATACCAGCCTTTCTCATCCCAATAAGTCCATCATATATCATCATTATTGCCTTTCACTTGCACGACCGAATGATGTGTATAATAATAAGAGTGAACGTGCATTGGAATAAGCTGGAATCTGCGAGCATTCAATAAACAGGAGAAGACAAGGCAATATGGGCTCTTGGTTAAATCAACAATGATGCAGATAAGAGCCACTTCAACAATTTAATCAGGGTCTTCTCCTACTGACCCCCAAAGAAAAGAAAAGAAATAAAAACTATTTACACGGGAAAGCTCCCAACAAGCAAAAGAAGAACGGGAAATATTTTTGGGTTTTCTTTTTAATTACTATAACAAAGAAATAAACTACTACTAACAATTTTTTTGGTTTTTTAAGGATTATTAAACACACAAGAAGAAAGCAGGAAAAAGAAAATAAACTGGCTTGGATATTACAGTGAAAGAGTATGAACACCGACATCTAGCAATGAGTGTGTGTGAACATGAATGTAATGTCGGTGAGAAATACATACTCCCCCAAGCTTAGGCTTTTGGCCTAAGCTGGTCTATTGCCAGGGATAGCCTGGCGGATACCCGTAGGTGAAGCCGGGGTTATACTGTGATGCAGCGGCTATCGCCGCCTGAGCTGTAGCGTGGCGTCGAGCAGCCTCCGCTCTCCTCTCGTACTCATCTGCCTCCTCTCGGGTAATAATATATCTTCCTTTTGTCTGAGAATCAAAGAAGGCAGGAGTAGGAAGAGTAATATGGACTACATGTCGTTTGTTAAATACTAGTCGATACTTGTCACATCCCCAGTTCAGGCCTTGCTTGTTTTTGCTTTAGCATCCATGCATCATGTTTAAATTTTATGAAACTTGAAATGGGGGCTGATAAACCCTAGCAACTAATGAATTCAACTAGGGTCAAAATAAAATCTTTTTCAATAAACTCGAAATTCCCTCTAAAAATGTTCAACATTTCTGGTTTGAGGTGTAAGCATCTACCAAAAATGGTTTATATTTTTGCAGGACATATTGGGCTCTGAATTAATCATACTCTATTTGCATTTGGGCATTTAAATGCTATAAAATATTTTAAATGCTCAAATAATCATAAACTAAAATGTTTACTGTTGGATATATTCTAAACAGTAGCCATGATTAGTTTTATGATTTTTGGATCTGTTTAAGTATTTTATATAAAGCCCTAAAGACTACAGAATAATAGAAAACAGAAACAATTTAGAAAAGAGAGAGAGAGAACACCTACCTGGGCCACATACCTGGCAGGCCCAGCACTGTGCTGGCCCATGCCAGCCAGCTGCTTCTTCCTCACCAGGCAGGCACAGAGGTGACGCCGGAGAGCACGAGCTCGCCACGACGCCACCTGCTTGCCGCCCACGCCCCTGTACACCTGGATGATCTCCACGTCGCCGCCCCGACCTCGTGGACACCTCATTCGCCCCCCTGCCTCTCTCCCTCGCTCTCTCGCGTGACGCCCGAGGACCACCGTCACCGTCGTTCACCTTTTCTGCGGCCACCAGCATCCCCATGCCAAGCCAGCTAGCCCACGAGCTCCGCCTCATCTGCCTCTTCCTCCTCGATGATTCTCCAGGCCTCGGACGCGCTGCTTCCTCGTCACCATCGCCGTTTCCGTCGCCGGCCACCGAAGCTCATCGCCGCCGATTCGGGAGCTACTGGACGTCCCCGACCTCGCCCTCGCGCTCGTTGGACTCGCTGTGAGCACCTGCATCTAACCCCCCTAACCCCGCTGCCTCTTGCTCGTCGTAGCCGTCGCCCCCTTGCTGCCCGCAGCACGCCGCTGGCCGAGCTCACTGTCAACGCAGCTCCGGTGACCATTTGGTAACCCCGGCGACTCCAACACGCCCGTAGCACCCTATAGAGCAGCCCCAGTGCATCAGTTGGCTCGCTTGCGAGCTGCAGCACCGATCCCGCGACCACCCGAACTCCGGCCGCCGCCTTGGAGCTCGCCGTCGTCGGCTCCGGCCACCATAGGTCCTGTCGCCACCACCACTCGACGCGCGCCAGCGAGAGCTCTCCAACGAGCCTAAGAACGGCCTCATCTGTGCCCTGTGGGCGTTTTCCGAGCCGCGCCGCCGTCTCGGGTCTCGCCGGTGTCGAGTCGCCGGTGGGTTTGACACCGCTGGCCTGGGTTTGACCCACTTTGACCCCGGTCGGGCCCCACCTGGGTCAATGACATGTGGGGCCGGCACTAGCTAGATTAGTTAGATGCTAGTTAGTGCTAAGCACCACTGTTAGGTGCTAATTCCCTTGCTAAACTAAACCTGAGCTACTGACATGTGGGCCCAGCCCTGCTGACACTTTTAGTTAGGATTAAATTAGCACCAACAGTCTTTGTTAATTAGCACAGTCACTGACGAGTGGGTCCCAGCGTCAGGTTTGACCTGGGCCGACACTGTTGACCTGATGACGTCTTCCTGACATCAGGCTGATGCAGTAATGCTTTTCTAGATTTTAAATAAATCTATTTGATTTATTTAATTTCAGAAAATATCCAAAACTTCTAAAAATCATAGAAATTCAACCGTAACTCCAAATGAAATAAGTTATATATGAAAAATGATCAGAAAAATCCAATCTCTCCATCTGTACTGTTTTCATGCATGCTGGAGCAACTTATGCTGCTGTTTAGGCCAAATCATATAAATGACATTTAAACCTTCACATATGGAGTTTGAATTTGAATCTTGGATTCAAACCAACTTCATTTAACTTCCTGCTAGTTGCATTAGCTCAAACCACATCATATTGACATGTCATGATCATGCATCATATTGTTGCATAGCATTGATTGTGTTCTTCCTTGTTTGCTGGTATTTGTCCCCTCTCGATAGACGTGGTTTCGACGATGAGTTCGATGACACCGATGAAGAAACTATATTATCTTCAGAAGTGCCAGGCAAGCAAACCCCCCTTGTTCATTCCAATACAATCCCACTCTCTTGCTCCTGCTCTCTTTTACTGCATTAGGACAACAACGATTCAACTGTTACTGGCTGCGGTAGTTGAACCCCTTTATCCTCTGCATGACCTGTCATTGCCACAGTAAATAGATGAAACCCACTAGCATGAGTAGGAATTGTTTGAGCCCTGATGTGCCTACTCAATCATGCTTGTTGTCATGCCTGCTATTGCTTAGAGTTGTGTCAGGTCTGATTCATCTGGGATGAATTGGAGGTGTGTGAACATGTCCTACTGTTGAGAGCTAAGTGTGTGAACACGATTTGGTAAAGGTAGCGGTGAGAGGCCATGTAGGAGTACATGGTGGGTTGTCTCATTGAAACCATCCTCAGGAACTGAGTTCTATATTTGTGATCCATGACCAGCTACTACCACGCATTGGAATGCTTACGTGCCCCTCTCGACTTATTAATCAACTTGATCTCTGTCCAGGAGTTGCAACTAGTTTCTGGTGTTTGTAGGTAGTGTTAGTAGTCTACCAAGTGGCACCCGGTATAGGTGGGCTTGGGACAGACTAGGCACAGTGGCACGGTGTACCAAGTGGCACCCGGATGGTGGGCTTGGGAACCCTACTCACATTGTTTGGGGCCGTGAGCGACACCCCGGCCGGATCTCCTTGCGGATGGAACCCGAATAGGCGATAAACCTGGACGAGAGACTTGTGTGGTTAGTCAGGTCATGGCCGACACCCTCGCTGGGCTTCCGCTTGAAGGTTGCCGAGTACATGTCGTGTAAACGGCGGTAAGTAGTGAGAGCGTGTGTGAAGAAGTACACCCCTGTAGGGTTAATATGATCTATTCGAATAGCCGTGTCTGCGGTAAAGGACTTCTGGGTTGCCTGTACAGTTCATAGACAAGTGAAAGTGGATACTCTAAAACACGCATGATAAGCGTGAGTGCTATGGATGGCATTCTCGTAGGGAGACGGGAGCGGATCCATAGTGGTGTATTGATATGGTGAATATGTGGACTCGTGTGCGCCACCTCAAAAGAGTTACTTGCAGTCGTAGTTCAGGATAGCCACCGAGTCAAAGCTGGCTTGCTGTAGTTAAACCCCACCATCCCCTTGTTGATAATGATGCATATGTAGTTAGATCTGATGTAAGTCTTGCTGGGTACATTTGTACTCACGTTGCTTAATTTATGTTTTTGCAGAGAGACATCAGTCTCGCTAGTAGTACCGCGTGGACTTCGACGTTTAGCTTGTTACCTCAGCTACGATCTTGTGCCCTCGGCAGGATCTGATAGACAGTCAGGCTTCTCAGCCTTTTTCATTTATAGATGTATGTACCCAGACATGTCAAGCTTCCGCTTGTGCTTTGACTTGTATGCTCTGAATGTTGGGTCATGAGACCCATATTTGTAATATCTCGCTCCTCGGAGCCTATTGAATAAAATACTTGAGTTGTAGGGTCATGTTGTGATGCCATGTTGTATTTGCACATATCGAACATATTGTGTGTATGTTATTGAAATGCTTGGTATGTGTGGGATCTGACTATCTAGTTGTTTATCCTTAGTAGCCTCTCTTACCGGGAAATGTCTCCTAGTGCTTCCAGTGAGCCTTGGTAGCTTGCTACTGCTCCGGAACACTTAGGCTGGCCGACATGTGTCCTTCTTCGTTCCTGTGTCTGTCCCTTCGGGGAAATGTCACTCGGTGTCTACCGGAGTCCTGTTAGCCTGCTATAGCCCGGTTTACCGGAGTCCTGCTAGCCGAGTTGCTACAGCCCGGATTCACTCGCTGATGACCGACACGTTCATTGTTGGGTCATGTATGCCTGTCCCTATAAGTTAGTGTCACTTGGGGTTCACGACTAGCCATGTCAGCCTGGGTTCTTTGTCATATGGATGCTAGCGGCACTATCATATACGTGAGCCAAAAGGCGCAAACGGTCCCGGGCCAGATAAGGTGGCACCCGTGGGAATACCGTGCGTGAGGCCGCAAAGTGATATGATGTGTTACATGCTAGATCGGTGTGACTTAGGATCGGGGTCCTGAGAGCTTTGGTATCAGAGCTTGACCGTCTGTAGGTTTACCAAGCCAAACTGGTCGAAGTCGAGTCTAGAAATTCTTTAGTTATATAAGGGAATTGATTGTGGGATGGAACGTAAGGCTCTTTTTACTCCTTATACCTGATGCCCTCTGATCCGAGTCACCTTATCTTTCCTACGGGGTTAACGAACTAGGCTTCTCATCTTTCGATTAGGTTCACGTGTTACTAATCTGTAGACTTAAGGATTGATAGATTTAAGCCTCAGTTCGGTTCCGACTACCTCCGTATGTTAACTGTTGATCTCAAATCCTTGATATTGTGCTTCTGAGTGGCTCTACCACCATCTTGTAGCATGTCTCCAATCTTTTTGAGCATTTACAGCCGTTATGCTGTCCGAGTCATCCCAGGTTTCTAAATAGTCTGATGCATTTGCAAATCCCTTCTTACCGTTCCGGTGTTCCTTTGGCCAGATTAACCACACCAACTAGTGTGTTGAGGTACTTCATTGCCTCGGTATATATGTTGGAGCTAGTATTATGACCCTAGGTGTCTTAGAGTACCACCTAGTAAGCTAGACATGATTTGTGTTCCAGTGTGATGATCCTGGCCATCATTCTCGAAAGCATCCCGTGATGCAATTTAGTTAGTAGGTATTCTACTCCTGGGTCTTGAACCCGAAACTCACCCTACTCACTTCATGTTGATAGTGTTTGCTCGTTCCTTTAGGTTATTAGTAACCTTTCTGATAGTCCTCGAGGCTCGTGGTATTTCCTTCTTCCAAGTACTATGAACCACTTATGGCAGAAGTTCTTTGAACCAAGGGTCACCACTAGAGTGCTCCTGATGAGTTCTCGATTCTATGTTGTGACTCTGCCAGATCTACCTTTCTGCATGGGTTATCCGGAAGAAACCTGTTGAACTTGGTTCGACATGCTAATCCATGCATCCATAACTCGGAAAATCATATGTTCCTTCGAGTTGTCCCTCTTTAGTTGTATTCTGGCCTTCGTCTATCAGTTGATAGTCAAGAGTATGCGTGCATTCGTTCATCGATGCCTATTACTCTTGTGGTCCGTCAAGCCATTCTATTTTGGAATGACTAGGAGAAACAAACTCTAGTACCTCATCCATATCCAGGATTGGGTCAAAGCAGTTGTATCCCGCAGATCAAATGTAATCCAGCCTCTGGTCTGTTCCACCTTGGAGTGTTACCCTCTTTACGTCGGGATTGTCATGAGAATTGCACTATCTCTTGTGAATTCTTGACGTAGTGATACTTCTCGCCATCATTGTTCATTCCTCGGTTCCCGTGTTGTTGCAACCGGAATGCCGACAAGTGAATCGTGATGTGTGAAATCAATACCCCTAGCAACTAGTTGCTTGGTAGAAAATGGACAATATTCTCATTGTTAGCATGTTGGTTATTGAATCATCATTCTAAGATTGATCGTGCTACCTAGTCCATTCTCCTGGTGCACTCCTCGATCAATGAGTTAGGATTATTTCAAATCTTCACTCTATTGATCATATCGTCTTGCCCTGAATAGCAAGGTTGTTCTCGAGCTTAGTAACATATCGGTGGTTTGTGATTTTCCGAATATCTTCTCGGAAGTATTACCAGGTTGTCACCTGACCGCTATGTTGAGTTCGTGATCAAGATGGTTTCTTGTAAACCACCCCTTCTCCAAGAATCTGTGTGGGATACCCCTGAGCTAGTTGGTCAAGCTAAACAACAACTTGGAGAGTTGGAAGATAAAAGCTTGTCTGACTTAGTTCATGTTAAGGGATATTTTTTTATGTGTGTGTGTTGAAGAAAGATGATATCTTCACCGATTGGTCCCTGTGATCAGTTAATGGACCTATCATCTTATCCAATCTTTGATTTGAGTGTGGGCTATTCTCAAATCAAATCAGAACCAACGATGTTCGTAATGTTGTCTTACTCGTGGTTTTTCCTCGAGCATACTCCATTATATCTTTTGGTCTGACCAATGCTATCACCGTGTTCACATAACTGTGGAATTCCATTTATATGGAAACCTGGATGAATTGTTGTTGAGCCCATCGACAACATCCTTATCTTCTTCATGATTTTGTTGGACATTAAGCTAGTATTGGAAACTTGTGTAAGCATTTTCTTCATGCCCCGTTCATGAAGTATATGTTTGGATGAAAGAAGTGGCTTCCTTTGATTCATGTGCAATTGGTGCAAGTTGCCCCCGTGAATTCGAGAAAGTTAGTTTTGCTTCCTCCAGAATCATCCAAGTCAGTCATGCATGTGCAAAGAATTCTGTGGTCTGTTAGACTGATCATCTTCGTTCCATATGAATTTCGTAGCACACCTAGCCACTGACTGATTTGTTCAAGGAAAAGGAGTTGCTGTGCAAATACTAGTTCATGCACAATACTTCGATATCCTCGATGATTATTCCCAACCTGAACTCGGTAGTGTTTTATTGTAAGACTACCATGTGATCATGTTTGTCCGGGACAATGTGTTCACATGTTGTAGCAGAACCAGCTCATGTTTTGGAGCTTGCTATTGTAGTTCATTCCCCGAGAATCTCGCAACGTCATCTCGTCGATTTGTGTTGCAAACTTTCATTTTTCTTCCTAGACTCGATGAGTCTGGATTATTCTGACACCAACCAGATCTGAATCTCAGGCAGATATGATGGTTGGACCTTTTCCCAAGAACTATAATATTGGCCTCTCTGTAACCGGTAAGTGGACGTCGTGGCCAACACACCCAGCCGGAAGACCTACTATTGTAGTATCTTGATTGAGAAAGTTGGCCACCTCCCCATAAGGATTTCATAGGACTTACTCCCTAGTCATTCCTTATGGAATTTTGTGTTCCCAAAGTCCGACCTCTTACTTGATGTTCTAGATATCAAACCATATCTATGAATGGGTTACACTAGTACATCAAGGAGAACATTAGAAGCGGAGTGCTAAATGTCTCTCGATCGATCTTCCAGATTTTGTTCCCCTTGGCCTCGCTAAGGTGAAATCTGAGAAGGTGTTGTCTTCCTTTGCATCTGCATTGTCCATCACTATTCATCATGGTAGTACGTTGTGTTGCCAGGTTCCTTGACATGGATATTGGTAAAACCTTGATGAATATGGAAATGCTCAAGTTCTTGAGAGCACGTGCAAGCGCTAGGTGTTATCATCGGCACTAACTGAGATTGCTCTCAGTTTCCTCGATTATGCTATAACTTTTCAAACAGTGGACTCACTCTCTTCTGTTGAGCTTCTCCCCAGTTACTAAAATCATCCTTTGTGTTGTTTTCAACAAGGTAACCAACATCATCCATTCTAATCCGGGTATGCCATTCTACCGAACCCTTCCAAACGATCGCTCGAGAATTGCCTTAGGTTGGTATAAAAGAGTTTCAATGATCTCTGAATCAAAGGTAATTCTTTTTGCCACTTAAGGTAATAATCTACGAATCACCCTCCTCCAGGATGTTCCGCTGTGGCATCATGGCAACTCAACTCCTCGCTACGTTGACAACCCTTCACCACCCTCTTAAGTGTAGAATTGTTGTCTACCTAGTGAACCCTCATCATCTGTTTCACCCCATCCCTTTGGATGTGTGTTTCGTGTCCCAGCTCGAGAGATGTTGCTATGACTCACTCTGTGAGTTGATCCTAAGTTGATTGACCTTAGAGAAGATCGATTCTTCTGGAGTTGTCCCATTCCTCTCGTTGTCATGTTAGTTGGAGTTCTAAGAGGAAGACATCGAGTCAAAGATGGTGACTGAATCAATGCCCCTATGGAAGTGCAACCTGGATCGTGAAGATTGTGTTAGTTTGCATTCCCCCTTCATCTTACCCTACGCTTGAATCTCGGGACGAGATTTTTGCTTAGTGGGGGTGAGTTGTCACATCCCCAGTTCAGGCCTTGCTTGTTTTTGCTTTAGCATCCATGCATCATGTTTAAATTTTATGAAACTTGAAATGGGGGCTGATAAACCCTAGCAGCTAATGAATTCAACTAGGGTCAAAATAAAATCTTTTTCAATAAACTCAAAATGCCCTCTAAAAATGTTCAACATTTCTGGTTTGAGGTGTAAGCATCTACCAAAAATGGTTTATATTTTTGCAGGACATATTGGGCTCTGGATTAAATCATACTCTATTTGCATTTGGGCATTTAAATGCTATAAAATATTTGAAATGCTCAAATAATCATAAACTAAAATATTTACTGTTGGATATATTCTAAACAGTAGTCATGATTAGTTTTATGATTTTTGGATCTGTTTAAGTATTTTATATAAAGCCCTAAAGACTACAGAATAATAGAAAACATAAACAATTTAGAAAAGAGAGAGAGAGAGAACACCTACCTGGGCCACTTACCTGGCAGGCCCAGCACTGTGCTGGCCCATGCCAGCCAGCTGCTTCTTCCTCACTAGGCAGGCACAGAGGTGACGCCGGAGAGCATGAGCTCGCCACGATGCCACCTGCTTGCTGCCCACGCCCCTGGACACCTGGATGATCTCCACGTCGCCACCCCGACCCCGTGGATACCTCATTCGCCCCCTGCCTCTCTCCCTCGCTCTCTGCGCGACGCCAGAGGACCACCGTCGCCGCCGTTCACCTTTACTGCGGCCACCAGCATCCCCATGCCAAGCCAGCTAGCCCACGAGCTCCGCCTCATCTGCCTCTTCCTCCTCGACGATTCTCCTGGCCTCGGATGCGCTGCTTCCTCGTCACCATCGTCGTTTCCATCGCCGGCCACCGAAGCTCATCGCCGCCGATTCAGGAGCTACCGGACGTCCCCGACCTCGCCCTCGCGCTCGTTGGACTCGCTGTGAGCACCTGCATCTAACCCCCCTAACCCCGCTGCCTCTTGCTTGCTGTAGCCGTCGCCCCCTTGCTGCCCGCAGCACGCCGCCGGCCGAGCTCGCCGTCAACGCAGCTCCGGTGACCATTTGGTCACCCCGGCGACTCCAACACGCCTGTAGCACCCTGTAGAGCAGCCCTAGTGCATCAGTTGGCTCGCCTGCGAGCTGCAGCACTGATCCCTCGACCACCCGAACTCCGGCTGCCGCCTTGGAGCTCGCCGTCATCGGCTCCAGCCACCATAGGTCCTGCCGCCACCACCACTCGACGCGCGCCAGCGAGAGCTCTCCAACGAGCCCAAGAACGGCCTCGTCTGTGCCCTGTGGGCGTTTTCCGAGCCGCGCCGCCGTCTCGGGTCTCACCGACGTCGAGTCGCCGGTGGGTTTGACCCTGCCGGCCTGGGTTTGACCCACTTTGACCCCGGTCGGGCCCCACCTGGGTCAATGACATGTGGGGCCAGCACTAGCTGGATTAGTTAGATGCTAGTTAGTGCTAACCACCACTGTTAGGTGTTAATTCCCTCGCTAAACTAAACCTGAGCTACTGACATGTGGGCCCAGCCCTGCTGACACTTTTAGTTAGGATTAAATTAGCACTAACTGTCTCTGTTAATTAGCACAGTCACTGACCAGTGGGTCCTAGCGTCAGGTTTGACCTGGGCCGACACTGTTGACCTGATGACGTCTTCCTGACATCAGGCTGACGCAGTAATGCTTTTCTAGATTTTAAATAAATCTATTTGATTTATTTAATTTCAGAAAATATCCAAAACTTCTAGAAATCATAGAAATTCAACCGTAACTCCAAATGAAATAAGTTATATATGAAAAATGATCAGAAAAATCCAATCTATCCATCTGTACTGTTTTCATGCATGCTGGAGCAACTTATGGCTTCTGTTTAGGCCAAATCATATAAATGACATTTAAACCTTCACATATGGAGTTTGAATTTGAATCTTGGATTCAAACCAACTTCATTTAACTTCCTGCTAGTTGCATTAGCTCAAACCACATCATATTGCCATGTCATGATCATGCATCATATTGTTGCATAGCATTGATTGTGTTCTTCCTTGTTTGCCGGTATTTGTCCCCTCTCGATAGATGTGGTTTCGACGATGAGTTCGATGACACCGATGAAGAAACTATATTATCTTCAGAAGTGCCAGGCAAGCAAACCTCCCTTGTTCATTCCAATACAATCCCACTCTCTCGCTCCTGCTCTCTTTTACTGCATTAGGACAACAACGATTCAACTGTTACTGGCTGCGGTAGTTGAACCCCTTTATCCTCTGCATGACCTGTCATTGCCATAGTAAATAGATGAAACCCACTAGCATGAGTAGGAGTTGTTTAAGCCCTGATGTGCCTACTAATTCATGCTTGTTGTCATGCCTGCTATTGCTTAGAGTTGTGTCAGGTCTGATTCATCGGGGATGAATTGGAGGTGTGTGAACATGTCCTACTGTTGAGAGCTAAGTGTGTGAACATGATTTGGTAAAGGTAGTGGTGAGAGGCCATGTAGGAGTACATGGTGGGTTGTCTCATTGAAACCGTCCACAGGAACTGAGTTCTGTGTTTGTGATCCATGACCAGCTACTACCACGCATTGGAATGCTTACGTGCCCCTCTCGACTTATTAATCAACTCGATCTCTGTCCAGGAGTTGCAACTAGTTTCTGGTGTTTGTAGGTAGTGTTAGTAGTCTACCAAGTGGCACCCGGTACAGGTGGGCTTGGGACAGACTAGGCACAGTGGCACGGTGTACCAAGTGGCACCCGGATGGTGGGCTTGGGAACCCTGCTCATATCGTTTGGGGCCGTGAGCGACACCCCGACCGGATCTCCTTGCGGATGGAACCCGAATAGGCGATAAACCTGGACGAGAGACTTGTGTGGTTAGTCAGGTCGTGGCCGACACCCTCGCTGGGCTTCCGCTTGAAGGTTGCCGAGTACGTGTAGTGTAAACGGCGGTAAGTGGTGAGAGCGTGTGTGAAGAAGTACACCCCTGCAGGGTTAATATGATCTATTCGAATAGCCGTGTCCGCGGTAAAGGACTTCTGGGTTGCCTGTACAGTTCATAGACAAGTGAAAGTGGATACTCTAAAATACGCAAGATAAGCGTGAGTGCTATGGATGGTGTTCTCGTAGGGAGACGGGAGCGGATCCATAGTGGTGTATTGATATGGTGAATATGTGGACTCGTGTGAGCCACCTCAAAAGAGTTACTTGCAGTCGTAGTTCAGGATAGCCACCGAGTCAAAGCTGGCTTGCTGCAGTTAAACCCCACCATCCCCTTGTTGATAATGATGCATATGTAGTTAGATCTGATGTAAGTCTTGCTGGGTACATTTGTACTCACGTTGCTTAATTTATGTTTCTGCAGAGAGACGTCAGTCTCACTAGTAGTACCGCGTGGACTTCGACGTTTAGCTTGTTACCTCAGCTACGATCTTGTGCCCTCTGCAGGATCTGATAGACAGTCAGGCTTCTCAGCCTTTTTCATTTATAGATGTCTGTACCCAGACATGTTAAGCTTCCGCTTGTGCTTTGACTTGTATGCTCTGAATGTTGGATCATGAGACCCATGTTTGTAATATCTCGCTCCTCGGAGCCTATTGAATAAAATACTTGAGTTGTAGGGTCATGTTGTGATGCCATGTTGTATTTGCACATATCGAGCATATTGTGTGTATGTTATTGAAATGCTTGGTATGTGTGGGATCTGACTATCTAGTTGTTTATCCTTAGTAGCCTCTCTTACCGGGAAATGTCTCCTAGTGCTTCCACTGAGCCTTGGTAGCTTGCTACTGCTCCGGAACACTTAGGCTGGCCGGCATGTGTCCTTCTTCGTTCCTGTGTCTGTCCCTTCAGGGAAATGTCACTCGGTGTCTACCGGAGTCCTGTTAGCCTGCTACAGCCCGGTTTACCAGAGTCCTGCTAGCCCAGTTGCTATAGACCGGATTCACTCGCTGATGACCGACACATTCGTTGTTGGGTCATGTATGCCTGTGCCTGTAAGTTAGTGCCACTTGGGGTTCACGACTAGCCATGTTAGCCTGGGTTCTTTGTCATATGGATGCTAGCGGCACTATCATATACGTGAGCCAAAAGGCGCAAACGGTCCCGGGCCAGATAAGATGGCACCCGTGGGAATGCCGTGCGTGAGGCCGCAAAGTGATATGATGTGTTACATGCTAGATCGGTGTGACTTAGGATCGGGGTCCTGACAATACTAGAGAGGTGGTTCAGTCCTCTCAACAAACTGGTGGGAAACCATAGAATCAAAATCTAAATAAGCAGGGGGTAACTCCATATCACCCTCAGGAATGTCTATCTCAAGAAAATTAGCTAAGCGGGTTGCATAAATTCCTCCAAAGAAATCTCCGTTATGTCTATTATGATGCAACCTACGAGCTACAATGGCTCCCATATGATAAGATGGTCTCCTAACACAGCACTTCTGAGAATGCTGAGATCAGGGGCACACATGTGACATGCTTCATCCTTAGCATTTATGCATCTACCTATGAAGAGAGCAAAATAATGTATAGCAGGAAAGTGAACGCTCCCTATAGTGGCGTGTGTTATATCTCTAGATTCCCCCACAGTTATTCTAGCAAGAAAGTCTCTATATTTAGATTTAGGGGGATCCTTGACACTACCCCAAGATGGAAGTTTGCAAGCAGAAGTGAAATCCTCTAAGTCCATGATATAAGATTTGTCATAAAGGTCAAACATGGCTGAAGGAGAATTATGCGAAGATGAAAACTCAAACCTCCTCACAAATGAACTTGTGAGGTCATGATACTGGGGGCATTTGTCAGCTTCAAAGTCCTCAAGACCTGTATTACACAAATATGCGCTAAATTCTTCTTTGATTCCTGCTTGATTCATAAAATTTTCCGAAGTCCATTCACAGGGCCTCACAGGAGCGTCTCTTGGTGTTTCCTCGTCAGCATCACGCATTGCAAGCCTAGGACCTTGCTTCCTTGAAGAACCACCTTGGAACATCTTCCTAAACATATTGTTTCCTCTGAAAAATTTCTGAAATTTTTAGTAACTTCAAATAAAAGTGAACCAACTTCAACAAAATTGATAGGAACAACTCCCACAAGTGCCTAGGGCCTATATCAAGCATTAGAACTACTTGGAACCATATAAATTTGACATGCAAGCTCAAGAACATGGTCACCTATGCAGCATAAATTTGCAAAGAATAAAGCACTAGAACAAAAACTAATTGGACCAATGGAGGAGTCACATACCAAGGAACAATCTCCCCAAGCAGTTTTGCGAGAGGTGCTTTGAGCAAGGAGATCGAAAATCACAGCAACGGGGGCTGGAACTCGTGCTTGAGTTGGTTTTTCATGCTTGTGTGAGGCAGAGGAAGAAGACGGGTGCAGGAATAAGTGGAGGAGGGCCACCATGGGCCCACGAGGCAGGGGTGCACCCAGGGGAGTAGGGCGCGCCCTCCACCCTTGTGGCCAGGTGGCAGCTCCCCCCGCGGTAATTTTTTAACAGTAAATCCTCAAATATTCCCGAAAAAATCATATTAAATTGGCATGGCATTCTGAGGACTTTTATTTTCGGGATATTTTTATATTGCACGGATAAGTCAGGAGACAGACAGAAAAATACTATTTTACTTTATTTCTACTAAATAACAGAAAATATAAAGAGGGTACAGAAGGTTGTGCTTCTAGTTTCATCCATCTCGTGATCATCAAAATGAACCCACTAACAAGGTTGATCAAGTCTTGTTAACAAACTCATTCCGAATAACACGGAACCAGAGAAATTTCGAATAACACTAAGTTACCTCAATGGGGATATGAAAATCCCCAACAATAAGAATATCATACTTTTTCTTGACAGTAGGGAGAGAAAATTCAAAACCTCCAAATATAATCGATGGAATTTTTCCAATAGAATTGATACTATAAACTTGAGGTTGTTTCCTCGGAAAATGTACCGTATGCTCGTTACCATTAACATGAAAAGTGACATTGCCTTTGTTGCAATCAATAACAGCCCCTGCAGTATTAAGGAAAGGTCTTCCAAGAATAATAGACATACTATCATCCTCGGGAATATCAAGAATAACAAAGTCCATTAAAATAGTAACGTTCGCAACTACAACAGGCACATCCTCACAAATACCGACAGGTATAGCAGTTGATTGATCAGCCATTTGCAAAGATATTTCAGTAGGTGTCAACTTATTCAAGTCAAGTCTACGATATAAAGAGAGAGGCATAACACTAACACCGGCTCCAAGATCACATAAAGCAGTTTTAACATAATTTCTCTTAATGGAGCATGGTATAGTAGGTACTCCTGGATCTCCAAGTTTCTTTGGTATTCCACCCTTAAAAGTATAATTAGCAAGCATGGTGGAAATTTCAGCTTCCGGTATCTTTCTTTTATTAGTAATGATATCCTTCATATACTTAGCATAAGGATTTGTTTTGAGCACATCAGTTAATCGCATATGCAAAAAGATGGGTCTAATCATTTCAGCAAAGCGCTCAAAATCCTCATCATCCTTTTTCTTGGATGGTTTCGGAGGAAAAGGCATGGTTTTCTGAACCCATGGTTCCCTTTCTTTACCATGTTTCCTAGCAATGAAGTCTCTTTTATCATAATGTTGATTCTTTGATTGTGGGTTATCAAGATCAATAGCAGGTTCAACTTCTACATCATTATCATTACTAGGTTGAGCATCATCATGAACATCATCATTAATATTTTCACTAGGTTCATGTTCATTACCATATTGTGTTTCAGCATCAGACATAGAGATATCATTTGGAGTCTTAGGTGGTTCAGCAATATTGTCGGGGTAAATGACCACGGGTAGCCTAGCCGGCTCCCTTTGGCCCTTAGAAAAAACAATGGGCCGACGGAGCCTTGAGGCGCCCAAGACACGGGGCCGCCATCTTCCGGCCGGCTATCGCTTAGGCCGACTAGCGGAAGGCGTCCTGGCCGTAAACAATCTTCGGGGGACGCCACAACAGGGCCGACTCCAAGAAAGCCGGCCCATGAAGGACCGGCTCCAAGAAAGCCGGCCCATGAAGGGCGACTCCAAGAAGCCGGCCCATGAAGGACCGGCTCCAAGAAAGCCGGCCCATGATAGATGGCCATGGGCCGTACCCTAAAGTCAACCTCCCATAACAGTGACGAGATAGGGCGTGGCTACAGTGGACCCTGCCACCCCTGAATCTCGGAGCAAGCATGGCTACAGTACGCCGTACAGGGCGGACATCTCATGTCCAGCGAGGCACTGTTGCCATGCGAATCATGACGCCGTCCACGACAGGCCGCTGGTATGGCCCAGAGGCGGCGGGCCCCTTCGGTCTGAGAGACATCCGAAGGCCGCCTGGCCTCCCCTAGCCGACCTAAGGCTAGGCCGGCTTCCTACAGCCGGCTTGCTCCCCTCCCCGGGGCGCACGCACCATCTAGCAGACAAGACGAGGTAAGGCTACAGTGAGCGCCCGCAAGGCGGCGGCACTGTAGCCATGCTTACCTCGACAAATCCCTCGTCATCAGAGGCGAGGCAACAGTAACCAGCCCCCGAAAAGACCCCCCAAGCGGTGTGGGCGGTAGCCGGTGGGACCCACCAGTCGGCGGGCCCCAGAAGCCGGCGGAGGTAGACGCTGACAGCCTGGGCCCACGCCTAGGCCGGATTACCATTGTGCCCCCGGGGGGTAGGCCTATATAAACCTCCCGGTACACCCATGCAAAGGGTTGGACTCTGATAGTTTTAGCCACCACGTAGAGGGAAGAGAGGAGCTAGCCGTGCCCTTCTTCTTCTTCTCACCGAACAGCTCAAGGAGCAGCTTGTAGTAACTTACTCATCTAGTGATCATGCGGAAACCCCGCAGAGCAGCAGTAGGGGTGTTATCTCCGCGGAGAGCCTCGAAGCTGGGTAAGATTCGTCAGCGTGCATGTCTTCGCCTCATCCCGTTTCCAGGCACTGGCGATGTCTTAGTGGCTCCCACAATGATAAGCCATCCGTTGGCATATGTCGTACCTACCACCTGACATTTGGCGCCCACCCTGGGGCCAGGTGCACCGTTGTCTGGAGACCTGCTCTGGACGGGAACCCTCTTCCTCCCTAGCGAGCGTAGCCAACCCAGCACGCCCAATGGCGCTTGCCCCGATGCGCTGCAAAGCATCGACGATGCCTGCGCAGCGAGCTGCCTCACCGATCTTCTTGGTGAGGCTCGCATCTCCGATGAACCCGCATCCGACGCGGGCACAGGCTGCCCCGAGAGCCACCTCGTCAGCCTCCTCGACCAACTCCACGTCTCCGGCAAGCCTACCACGGACTTGGAGTCGGTCGGCTCCACCGACCCGATGCTGGTCGATTCCGACACGGCGTCGCTCGATGCCTTCCCCTCCGATGTGATTGTCTTCGACGACCCTCTCCCTCGAGCCGATAATGGCGGCAGCACCGTCACCGAAGTGCTTGTCATCAGCCACGGCGCCGTCTCCGACGAGAACGCCCGCGATGCCCTACAGGCTGCTTTGCACGACCTGTCCGCCCCCATCCCGGCGGATGCTGATGCTGAGGCGCTGGAGGCACGCCGCCTTGCCCTCCTTGTGGAGGGCCAGAAGATAGCCACCATGAGACGCCTCACGGAAGCCCACTAGCGCGAAGTCGACCGCGCCGCCTTCGACACACCGCCTCCAGAAGGGCCAAGCCGAGTCGGCGTCGTCAAGAAACGCGGCGCGGCCATCACCAGCATGCTGGGAGCGGACCGCCCAGTCTACGCCACGCCCCTTGAGAATCTGCACGCCGCCCAGTCGATCATTGATGAGCTAAACGGACTGGGGGCCGACGAGCTCCCCTACATGACCAGACACATCCAGCAGCTGATCGATGCGGCCGCAACACGGCATGAAGCCGATGTCCGAGCTAGAAGCCCCCCTTGCCGAGAGCACGGCGCGATGTCGCGTACGCCGACTGCGGGTGGCGCCCGTACAAGACAAGAGAAGGAGCCGGCTGCTAGCCGCAGCCGGACTCGCGTTACCATCGAGCATGACGCAGAAGGCTGCCCCCGAGGAGTGGAGGGACGAGGCGACCTGCCTCCTCCTCCACCTCATGGGGAAAGATATCCTACCCCGCCGCCTATCGAGCATCCGACTCTCAGCGGCCGACTTGGTTGCCGCGAAGGAGTCGGCGAGAATGACGCCCGCCATCGGATCAACCGCCTAGCGCGATCCCTGGCCCTGGAAGAAGAAGATGATGTCGGCCCGCCTTGTTTCGGCCCCCGCATCCGCCACGAGCCATTTCCCAAAGGGTTCTCGCTCCCAAGAGACACACCCAAGTACAACGGCTCCATGAAGCCAGAAGACTGGTTGATCGACTACTCCACCGCCGTTCGCATAGCGAATGGGAATCGACACGTGGCCGTGAAATATGTCCCCCTGATGCTCCAAGGCACGGCGCGCACCTGGCTCAACAGCCTCAAGCCTTACAGCATCAACAGCTGGCTAGACTTCACCGAAGCCTTCATACGCAACTTCACCAGCACCTACAAGCAGGCTCCCAAGCCCCAACAGCTCTCCTTGTGCGTACAAGGGCCCAGCGAATCAACCCGCAACTACCTCACGCGTTGGGCCGAGCTCCGCAACTCCTGCGAAGGGGTGCACGAGGTCCAGGCCATAGAGTATTTCACCGTTGGGTGCCGCGAGTGCACTCTCCTCAAGCACCGACTCCTCTGCGACGAGCCGGCAACCCTTGATGAGCTACTGATCATCGCGGACAAGTATGCCACGGCCGACTCCTCAATGAAGAGCGAGCTCTGGGTAGACGCCTCCGGAAAAGTGCTAACGCCGGCTCCCAAGACGCCGGCCGGAGAATCAAGCCGGCGCCCGTATCAAAACGACCACAAGCGCAAGGCCCCTATGCCGCCTTCCACCAGTCGGCAGGTGGCCACGATCGAAGAAGAGCAGCCTGAGGGCCGGCCGGCTCCGAAGAAGCAGAAGGGCGGTAGGCCGGCTTGGCAGCCGGCTTTCTCCTACGAGCAAACCCACGACGCCCCCTGCAAGTTCCACAGTGGCGCGAAGCCGTCCAACCATACAACACTGAAGTGTCATTGGCTCACCCGAATCTCCAAGGGCGAGGGGCTGTTGCCGCCTCCGCCCGCAGGCCATCCGCCTCCTGCCCCGCAGCAGCCGGCCGCTCGTCCTGCAGTCGGAGCCATCCAAGACGAGTTCCCCGACGAGCAAGCCGCCTATGTCGTGTTCACCAGCCAGACAGAAGATTGGTGCAGCCGGCGCCGACAGCAGCAAGAAGTCAACGCGGTCGACTCTAGTAACCCTGAGTTCATGCATTGGTCAGAGAAGCCCATCAGCTGGAGCCGGGACGACCACCTAGAGGTGATGCCGTCTCCTTGCTCCTATGCCCTGGTTCTGGATGCCACCCTGGCGACAGAGAGGCGTGCCGCCCGATTCTCCCGCGTGCTGATAGACGGCGGGAGCAGTATCAACATACTGTACCGAGATACAATTGAGAAGCTCAACATCAATCCGAAGCAACTCATGCCAAGCCGGACTGTGTTCCACGGCATCGTACCCGGCCTGTCCTGCTCACCAATCGGCAAGATCAAGATGGATGTCCTCTTTGGGGACAAGGATCATTTCCGCCGAGAAGCAATATGGTTTGAGATAGTGGATTTGGAGAGCCCGTACCATGCATTGCTTGGCCGACCAGCGTTGGCCAAGTTTATGGCTGCGCCCCACTACGCCTACCTCAAGATGAAGATGCCGAGTTCCAAGGGCATTATCACCATAGCCGGAGACTATAAGAAGTCCTCTGAGTGTGCAGCAGCCAGCAGTCGGCTGGCCGAGTCCCTCGTGATCGCCGAAGAGAAGAAGATGCTGGATCAAATTGTGACCTTGGCTGGCAAGCAGCCGGCCTTTTCCCCTGACCCCAAAGAATGTGAAGCTCAAGGTTCTTTCCAGCCGGCCAAGGAGGCAAAGAAGATACCTCCGGACCCGGAGCACCCGGAGAGGCATGCTGTCATAGGCACAGGCCTTGACAGCAAATAGGAAGGCGATCTCATTGATTTCCTCCGTGAGAATCGGGACGTCTTTGCATGGTCCCCCAAAGACATGCCGGGCGTCCCGACGGATTTCGCCGAGCACAAGCTACATGTCCGATCTGATGCAAAGCCAGTCAGGCAGCCCTTGCGCCGCCTGTCGGAAGAGAAGAGAAGAGTAGTCGGAGAAGAAATAGCCCGGCTTCTGGCAGCCGGCTTCATTATGGAAGTGCTCTTTCCAGAATGGCTTGCCAACCCGGTCCTCGTGTTGAAAAAGAACAAGCAGTGGCGCATGTGCATCGACTACAGCAGCCTCGACAAAGCCTGCCCTAAAGATCCATTCGCCCTGCCAAGGATCGACCAAGTGATAGACTCCACAGCCGAATGCGAGCTGTTGAGTTTCTTGGATGCTTATTCAGGCTACCACCAGATAAAGTTGAACCCGGCTGATCGCTTGAAGACCGCCTTCATCACCCCATTCGGAGCTTTCTGCTACCTGACTACGACATTCGGCTTGAGAAATGTCGGTGCCACCTTTCAGCGTTGCATGCAGAAATGCCTCCTCAAGCAACTCGGCAGAAATGCCCACGTCTACGTAGACGATGTCATGGTGAAGACGGAGAAGTGCGGCACCCTGCTGGAAGACCACAAGGAGACCTTTGAGAATCTGTGTCGGTTTCAGATCAAGCTCGACCCAGAGAAATGCGTGTTCGGGGTACCAGCCGGCCAGCTTCTGGGCTTTCTGGTCTACGAACGCGGCATCGAGTGCAACCCAGTGAAGATCAAGGCTATGGAGAGAATGAAGGTCCCTACCAAGCTACGAGACGTCCAAAAGTTCACCGGATGCTTGGCGTCTTTGAACCGCTTCATTAGCCGGCTCGGAGAGAAGGCTCTCCCCCTCTATCGACTCATGAAGAAGTCCACTCACTTTGAGTGGAATGACTAGGCGGACCAAGCTTTCCACGAGCTGAAGAAGATGTTGTCCACACCACCTGTCTTGGCAGCCCCAACTGAGAAGGAGCCCATGCTCCTCTACATCGCCGCTACCAGCCGGGTGGTCAGCACGGTCATCGTAGTCCAGCGTTCTGAAGAAGGATGGGCTCAGCTAGTCCAGAGGTCGGTATATTATTTGAGCAAAGTACTGTCCGCCTCAAAACAGAACTACCCGCACTATCAGAAAATGTACTATGGTGTGTACTTCGCCTCCAAGAAACTCAAGCCCTACTTTCAAGAACATCCCATCACAATCGTATGCACTGCCCCGCTTGCCGAGATCATAGGCAGCCGGGATGCATCCGGTCGAGTGGCGAAATGGGCCGTCGCGCTAGCTCCATACACAGTCTACTATCAGCTCCGCACCACCATCAAGTCCCAAGCATTGGCCGACTTCCTCATCGACTGGGCCAAGACCCAGTACCTGCCACCGGCCCCCGACTCCACTCATTAGCGGATGCACTTTGACGGATCCAAGATGCGCACTAGCTTGGGAGCTGGCATTGTCCTCACCTCTCCCAAGGGCGACAAGCTCAGATACACACTGCAAATCCACTTTGCCGCCTCCAACAATGTGGCCGAGTACGAGGCGCTCATACATGGGCTCTGGCTAGCCAAGGAACTCGGCATCTGCCGGATCCTGTATTATGGCGACTCGGACTTAGTGGTTCAGCAATCATCCGGCGACTGGGATGCCAAGGACGCGAACATGGCAAGCTACCGTTTCCTCGTCCAGCAGCTCAGCGGATATTTCGAGGGGTCCGAGTTCCTTGACGTGCCACGGGCCGACAATGAGCAAGAAGATGCCCTGGCACCAATAGGCTCCACCCGGCAAGCTATACCAACCGGCGTCGCCCTCCAACGCCTCCTCAAGCCATTTGTCAAGCCGTCTCCGGAATCTAGTTCCATCTTCGTGCCACCTGACCCCGATGCAGTTGGATCCGACTTCGGGGACCAGGCAGGCGGCCCGGGGACATCGGCAGCCGGCTCAGGGACTCCCATAGTCGAACCCGGCCCGGGGACTGCAGCAACACAGCAGGCGGAGGCCGACTCCAACTCCTCACAACCCAGCCCGCCCACCCTGGTTGCAGTAGCTGTTTTGGCAGTCGAAGAAATCACAGCTCCATCATGGGCCCAGCCCATCCTCCGTTTCCTGGTACATGGAGAGCTACCGACTGACGAGATCTCGGCAAGACAAGTCCAACGCCAAGCCGGAGCTTACACAATAATGAACCAAGAGCTAGTCAGGCGCAGTGCTACCGGAGTCTTCCAGCGCTGCGTCGAGCCAGAGAAAGGCATGACAATCCTCGAAGACATCCACCAAGGTGAATGTGGCCACCATGCCGCCTCCAGGGCGCTCGTCGCCAAAGCATTCCGCCATGGATTCTTATGGCCGACTGCTTTGGAGGATGCCAAGGAACTAGTCAAACACTACAAAGGGTGCCAAGTCTTTGGTTCCAAGCATCACCTGCCGGCTTCGGCACTTAAGACCATCCCCATCACTTGGCCCTTTGCCGTCTTGGGGCTAGACATGGTCGGCCCATTCAAGACGGCACGCGGCGGCATGACACATCTGCTTGTCGCCGTGGACAAATTTACCAAGTGGATTGAAGCAAAGCCGATCAAGAAACTGAATGGGCCGACTGCTGTAACATTCATTGCGGATATTACAACTCGGTATGGCGTGCCACATAGCATCATCACCGACAACGGCACAAATTTTGCCAAGGGAGCACCGGCACGTTTCTGCGTGACACAGGGCATCCGACTGGACTTAGCATCCGTTGCCCACCCGCAGTCAAACGGCCAAGTCGAGCGAGCAAACGACCTCATCCTCTCCGGCATCAAGCCCCGACTGGTCGTGCCGCTGGAGCGTTCGGCCGGCTGCTGGCTCGACGAGCTACCGTCCGTCCTCTGGAGTCTGTGCACTACCCCAAACAAGTCAACCAGCTTCACCCCTTTCTTCCTTGTATATGGTGCCGAGGCTGTCATCCCAACTGACATCGAATTCGACTCACCTCGGGTCACCATGTACACGGAGGCGGAGGCTAAAGAAGCAAGAGAAGACGGCGTCGACTTGCTGGAAGAAAGCCGGCTGTTAGCCCTCAGCCGGTCCGCCATCTACCAGCAAGGTATGCGCCGTTACCACAGCCGGAGGGTGAAGCCAAGATCCTTCCAAGAGGGAGACCTTGTGCTCCAGCTGATACAGTGAACAGCCGGCCAGCACAAGCTCTCAGCACCTTGGGAAGGCCCCTTCATCATCAGCCGGGCGCTGGGAAACGACTCCTATTACTTAATCAACGCACAGAAGCCGAAGGCACGCAAGAGAGACGACTCAGGCAAGGAGTCGGCCTGCCCATGGAACGCTAATCTTCTTCGAAGATTTTACAGTTGAAATGCAGTATGTATCACGCTACCTTTTGTATTAAGTATCAGACAGCGGCCCCCCCGAGGAGTTCTCGGGGACTACCCTATTTTATCTATGTATGCCGGGTATCATACCCATGGTTACCTCACCACATTTATTCTCTCCGTCCGGCACCGGGTCCGACTAGTCGGCCCGGGGACTTGCCGCCTTGAGTTATGTCCAAGTTCTACCTACAGTGAGACAAGTAATGTGCCGACACCCAAGCCCTCTCTTGCGAAAGGCACAGCTCGAAGAATCGATTGCCGACTAGCGAGAGTTGAAGGCGGAAAGGATGCCCACATGAAAAACGGCTAAGGACTAATGAACTTACATAACACAAGCCGGCTTCCCCCTCGCCAACCGGCTGTTGAAGCAGCCGACTGGCGGACTTCATTTCCTACTTTGCTACAATCTAAGAAAGCTTGAGTACTTGCCTTCCCAGACGGCTGAACTCCTTACCCGGCCACAGACTGCAGAGCAGCTGTCCGGCTGGGAAGGCGGCACCCAAAGGAAGGCGGCAAAGGAAAAAAGCCAAGAGATAAAAATTAAGTAGGAATGGAAGCCAAGCTCATGCATAATAATATTTACACAAAAGGCCTTTTGAGAGGCCAGCATTCAACGAAGTTTGAATACACCCCCAGTGGGTGGAATTGCGCAAAGATAACAAATCTGTTCAAAGAGTGTCGAGCAGGAAAATAGAAATAGTGAATCAAGCCAAGGGAGCACCCTGAGCGTCAGGAAGATTGGTTGAGATGACGGTGTCGGCTGGAGGAGTGGCCGGCAGGTGAGTCTCGGCCTGGTCATCACCGGCAGCAGGCGGGGCATTCGCGCGCGCCTTGTTGCTGGAGGCACGGTCAGGCTAAGGCTGGCTGGCTGCTCCAGCATCCGGCATAGCGTCTTCGCCGTCTTCCTCCTCCTCCTCTTCGCCCTCGTCGCTGGAGTCAATCTCCTCCGCCGAGTCTTCACCATCGGCCGGGTTCAGCCCGAACCATTCCTCCGGCTGCGCGACGCCGTCCTCGTTCACCTCAGGAGCAAAAGCGCTGGTGTCAGTGAAGTCGGTGATCGCCGAGGCACGCTGGATGATAGCCGGCCGCACCGCCTCCAGCTCCTTGTTAGCCTCCTGCCGCCAGGTGCGTAGTTGGTCCAAGCTCAGCCCAGGGTACCAAGCCCGGATGAACTCTAGCGCCCGGCGAGCGCCGGATCGAGCTGCTGAAGCCTTCCAGGCCTCAAGGCGGCCGACAGCTACCTCCAGCCAGTCGGCGGTATGGCTGGGGGTGTGAGGAATTACTTCGCCAGGCCAGAGGGCGGCCAGCACCTGTGCTCCGGCATGCTGAAGCCGGCGGAGCATGCGGTAGGCCGGCTGAAGGCGGACCAGGATCGCCAAAAGCTGCTCCTCAAACGACCGGTTGGCACCCAGCGCGATCTCAACCCCAGCCTGCCGCCGGGCCTCGCGATGAGCTTCGATGGCTTGGTTGGCAGCGACAGAATAGCCAGGAAAGTACTCTTCACAAAGAAAAAAGAAATAGAGCAAGTCAGGAGACAAACTTGCCTACAAGGAACAAGCAAAAGTGAAGAAAAAGGCGGCCTACCGTCAACCAAATCCTCGACTGGGTCGTAGCCTTGGCTCAGAGCTTGCCTTGCCTCGGCCCAGCTCGCCGCCTCGGTCTCATATTCGGCTTTGAGGGTGGCCTCACTGCCTGCGCCGCCTTCAGGGCCGCCCTGTGGCTTTCCTCCTGGTCAGCCAGTCTCTTGGCCAGGCGGTCACGCTCCAGTGCCAGAGCACTGAGCTCGCCCTCCTTGGTGTGAAGGGCGGTCTAGGCCACACCCAGTTGTTGCCTCAAGTCGGCGTTGGCTCCTGCCAATATGGAAAGAAGAAGTTAAAAAAGAAGTCGGCAAGAAAAATCCGACCCGACTGCTCAGCAGTCGGCCCAAATCTCGGGGACTACACCCAGTGGGTGCGCTGACGCGCCCTCACATGAGATAAAGAGAAAAAGACACTCACGCCGGCTCTCCATCAGATCGGCGGTCCTTTGATTTGCCTCCCGGACCTGGGAGTTGAAGGTAGCGGCGTGGAGGTTGTGATAATCCTGCGAAGGCAAAAGCAAATCAGTAAGGCAAAGTCTTTGAAGAAGTTCCAAGCCGCCTGCTCAGCAGCCGGCTTGGAACTCGGGGACTACACCCAGTGGGTGCGCTGATGCGCCCCCACGAAAAAAATCATGAGCAAGAAAACTCACCCGAACGACTGCCCGGGTCGCAAGAAACTCTCGGGTACATTGCTGCAGCACGGTGGCTTGAGCCTGAAGGCGGCTGCGAACATCTTGCGCCACCAGGTTCAGTGCGGGCGTCCCACCGCCCGACGTCCACCCCGGCGAGCTAGCTGTGGCCGACTCCCGATCATGCGACAACAAGCTGGAGCCGGCCACCCTCTACGGATCCGGCTCTGAAGCCGCCCTCCCCGCACGCGGGCGAGTCGGCGACAGGACTACAGGATCCGCCGTTGCAGTCGGCTCTCCTCCCGCCGGCTGCTCAGGCGGCACCTCGGGCTGGCCGCCTTGGCCAGTCCCAACCGACAGAGGCGGCACCCCTTCTCCCTCCGGGATGACTACGTCACCCCCCTCCCTCTCCATCACCGGCGGGTCACGCCCGATTTCCTCCGTCGGGGGCACCGGGACGCCCGGGAGCGCGGAGCGGAGGGGGATGACAAGTTGCGGAGGCTGGCCACGCAGGGCCTCCACCGCCCTCTCTGCGGCCTCGGCTTCCGCCCGGGCCCTGGCTGCTGCGTCGGAGTGCGCCTCGGCCGACTCCCCCGTCGTCTCCTGGGCCGACTTGGCGGCAGCTGCCCTTCGCTCCTCCGCCTCCTGCTCCTCCCGCGCCTCCCGCGCGTTCCGCTCCGTCGCCGCCTGAAGCTTGGTGCGAGGGTCTATGCAACGGGAGCCCACGGATCCTCCCGCTCCGCCGACTATGGAGGCGGCGGTAGTCCGCTCAAGAGAGAGTGGGGCCCTGGTTGGCAAAACAGAGAAAGGACTTAGAAGAACATCGACTAAAGAAAGAAAGAAAAAGTGCGTAAGGGCCAAGACTTACGCTGAGACCGCCTACGGCTGCTTCACCACTTTGCGGAAGAGGGCCGCCTTCGCGGCCGCCTCGTCCCGCTTGGTCGCCGCTGCGGATCCTTTCGGATTCTTTGGCCGGCCTCCGATGAGAGTCGGCGCTGCTCGGCACTTCTGTGCGCCACCTCACGCGGTCGGCCCTCCGGATGGGTCAGCGCCTTGGGGGTCGGTCGCCGGCTGGCGGCACGGAATGGGATCGGCCTCATCATCATCGGGCTAGTAGTCAAAGCCGGCGGTGAAGCCGGAGCCGCCTGTCTCACCGCCGCCCCCCGCGGCGGCGTCGTCCAGGGTGACCGCCCCCAAGTCGGCGTCCTCGGAGTCGTCTGCCTCGCGGTCGGGGGCGAACTCGTGCTCCAGCCCCACAGTCACAGCCGAGGGATGAAGGAGAGGATTCTAATTGAAGACAAACCGACTAGTTAAGAGTCGGCCAGAAAAGAAAATTGGGCAACAAAGGAAGAAAGAAAATTCACCAAGGGTGGTGGATTGGCGCGAGAGTACGGCGCCTTGCCATACTGCCAGTTCTCGGTGAGCTTGCAGTTAGCGATGTAGTTCACCATGTACGACACCTTGTCGTGAGGCATCTCCCGGGTGGTGAGCCGACTTGGGTCGAAGCGGCCGCTCATCTGACAGATCAGATGAGGGCGGCCCTGAAGCGGAAGAACCCGGGGCTCGACGAAGGCGGCGATCAAGTCGGGCCCGGTCAAGCGCTTCGACTGGACCAGCACCCGAAGCCGGGCGATGGCACCAGCTCCAGCCGGCGTTAGCGACCTGGACTGGTAGGACCATGAAGCCGGCCTCGCAGCCGGCGGGCCAGCCACGTAAGCTGGCTAATTGACATAACCACAGTTCGGGGCAACGTTCATCACGTAAAAGTAAGACGTTGCTAGAGCTTCACCGACTGGATCAGCGCGATAGGAGGGAAGGGGTTGTCAGCGGTGGACCTCCTTATGGCAATGAAGGCGCCGCACGGAGCCGGCACGCCTGTGACGACCGTGCCGAGCTTGGATTGGAAGAGCTCCCCCCAGAGCTCGATGGTGGGGAGGACGCCGAGGAAACCCTCGCACAACGAGACGAAGGCCGACAGCAGCACCACCGTGTTGGGGGTGAGGTGGTGCGGCTAAAGCTGGTAGAAATCGAGGAATGCACAGAAGAAGCCGCTCGCGGGGAGGCCGACGCCGCGTAGGCAGTGCGAGTAGAAGATCACTCGCTCGCCTTCCTCCAGCGCCGGCGAGACCTCCCTCGCTAGCGCAAGACGGACTCGCACAATATGTTTGTCCGGCAGCCGCCGCGTCTTGCGGAGGAAATCGATGTGGTCGTCACAGACGGTGGAGCCGTCCCAAGAGCTTGACGTCGGAGCCATGGCGGCAAGCGTGGCGGCGGAGGGCGCTCGGCGCGGAGGTGCAGTCCTGCGGCACGCTGGGAAGAAGAAAAGAATGGCGGAGCGGGAGCACAGCGAAGGGCTACCGCGGAGAAGAAGAAGAAAAGGGAGGGGGCAGGGCGAGGGCGAGCGTGCGAACAACTGCTGCTCCCCCTCCCCGCCCCTACTTATAGCCTCATGCAGCGAAGCCGAGGAGGCGAGGCGTGGGGCGTGGGATTAACTGCGCCTACTCCCCCACGGCCCGCGATTATCGTGCCTAGATGGCGAGTGGGAACCGCCGCCGGAAGGCGTGCGGTTGGTTTCGGGCCACAAAAGATCCGCGCACGAGCCGAGGCGCGGAAGTGGTGGGCCCTGGCCTACAGCGGCGTCCCGTCACGCGCGTGGGCTGGCAGGCCCTCCCAGCCGAAGGGAGCCATGCGGCGTGCGGGTGGCGGGCGGTCAGCCCACCGCTTGGCTGGCGCACCAGCTATTTTCCCGCCTTTGGAATTTTGGAAGGCTTCACCGAGAAGGCACGCGCAAGGGAGGACGGCTCCTAGCTGCCGGCTCTTCGGGGTAGGAAGCTAGCCGAGCTTCTCATTTCCCCCTTCAGCCGCGAAGCCAAACCAGCTTCGGGGACTACTGTCGGAGTAAATGACCACGGGTAGCCTAGTCGGCTCCCTTTGGCCCTTAGAAAAAACAATGGGCAGATGGAGCCTTGAGGCGCCCAAGACACGGGGCCGCCTTCTTTCGGCCGGCTATCGCTTAGGCCGACTAGAGGAAGGCAGCCCGGCCATAAACAATCTTCTGGGGACGCCACAACAGGGCCGACTCCAAGAAAGCCGGCCCATGAAGGACCGGCTCCAAGAAAGCCGGCCCATGAAGGGCCGACTCCAAGAAGCCGGCCCATGAAGGACCGGCTCCAAGAAAGCCGGCCCATGACAGACGGCCATGGGCCATACCCTAAAGTCAACCTCCCATAACAGTGACGAGACAGGGCGTGGCTATAGTGGACCCTGCCACCCTCGAATCTCGGAGCAAGAATGGCTACAGTATGCCGTACAGGGCGGACATCTCCTATCCAGCGAGGCACTGTTGCCATGCGAATCATGACGCCGTCCACGACGGGCCGCTGGTACGGCCCAGAGGCGGCGGGCCCCTTTGGTCAGAGAGACATCCGAAGGCGGCCTGGCCTCCCCTAGCCGGCCTAAGGCCAGGCCGGCTTCCTGCAGCCGGCTTGCTTCCCTCCCCGGGGCGCACGCACCATCCAGCAGACAAGACGAGGTAAGGCTACAGTGAGCGCCCGCAAGGCGGCGGCACTATAGACATGCTTACCTCGACAAATCCCTCGTCATCAGAGGCGAGGCAACAGTAACCAGCCCCCGACAAGACCCCCCAAGCGGTGGGGCCGGTAGCCGGAAGGACCCACCAGTCAGCGGGCCCCAGAAGCTGGCAGACGTAGACGCTGACAGCCTGGGCCCATGCCCAGGCCGGATTACCATTGTGCCCCCGGGGGGTAGGCCTATTATAAACCCCCCGGTACACCCATGCAAAGGGTTGGACTCTGGTAGTTTTAGCCACCACGTAGAGGGAAGAGAGGAGCTAGGCGTGCCCTTCTTCTTCTTCTCACCGAACAGCTCAAGGAGCAGCTTGTAGTAACTTACTCATCTAGTGATCATGCGGAGACCCCGCAGAGCAGCAGTAGGGGTGTTATCTCCGCGGAGAGCCTCGAAGCTGGGTAAGATTCGCCAGCATGCATGTCTTCGCCTCATCCCGTTTCCAGGCACCGACGATGTCTTACTGGATCCCACAATGATAAGCCATCCGTTGGCATATGTCGTACCTACCACCCGACAAATAGGTTCACTAGAAGTTTGCAAAGTCCTATCATTTTTCTTTTTCTTCCTTTTAGAAGAACTATGTACATCAATATTATTTCTCTGAGAATCTTGCTCGATTCTCTTAGGGTGGCCTTCCGGATATAAAGGTTCCTAAGTCATTCTACCAGTTCTATTAGCCACTCTAACAGCATAATCATTTTTCTTACTATTCATTTCATCAAGCACTTCTTTCTGAGCTTTAAGTACTTGTTCTACTTGAGTGGTAACCATAGAAGCATGTTTGCTAACAAGTTTAAGTTCACCTCTAATATTAGCCATAAAATCACCCAAGCGTTTAATCATAAAGGTATTCTGTTTTAATTGTCTACCAAAATAAGCATTAAAGTCATCTTGTTTAAACATAAAGTCATCAAACTCATCCAAGAACTAACTAGCAATTTTAGTAGGAGGGATTTCAGCTTTATCATATCTATAGAGAGAATTTACCTTTACTACGTGTGTCGGGATATCGGGATCAAGAGGTTCTTCAGTGAATAAGGAATTGAGATCATATACTTCTTCAATAGGCTATAAATTAAGATCGTGTATTTCTTCAATAGGAGGTAAATTCTTAACATCTTCAGCTTTAATACCTTTTTCTTTCATAGATTTCTTTGCCTCTTGCATATCTTCGGGACTGAGAAATAGAACACCTCTCTTCTTCGGAGTTGGTTTAGGAATAGGCTTAGTAATTGGCTCAGGAGCTGGCTCGGGAGGTGGCTCGGGAGGTGCCCAATTATTTTCATTTGTCAACATATTATTCAATAGAATTTCAGCTTCATCCGGTGTTCTTTCCCTGAAAAGAGAACCAACACAACTATCCAGGTAATCTCAGGAAGCATCAGTTAGTCCATTATAAAAGATATCAAGTATTTTAGGTTTCTTAAGAGGATGATCAGGCAAAGCATTAAGTAACTTGAGAAGCCTCCCCCAAGCTTGTGGGAGACTCTCTTCTTTAATTTGCACGAAGTTGTATATTTCCCTCAAAGCAGCTTGTTTCTTATGAGCAGGGAAATATTTAGCAGAGAAGTAATAAATCATATCCTGGGGACTACACACACAACCAGGATCAAGAGAATTAAACCATATCTTAGCATCACCCTTTAATGAGAACGGAAATATTTTTAGTAAATAAAGGTAGTGTGATCTCTCATAATTAGTAAACAGGGCGGCTATATCATTTAACTTAGTAAGATGTGCCACAACAGTTTCAGATTCATAGCCATAGAAAGGATCAGATTCAACCAAAGTAATTATATCTGGATCAACAGAAAATTCATAATAATCCTTATCAGGAACACAGATAGGTGAAGTAGCAAAAGCAGGGTCGGGTCTCATTCTATCTCTAAGAGATTCTTTACTCCATTTAACTAGCAACCTCTTAAGTTTGTATCTATCGTGGCAGGCAAAAATAGTTGCAGAAGATTCCGCATCAAAAAGATAACCCTCAGGAATAGCAGGCATATTTTCATCATCACTCTCATCATCATATTCAGATTCAATAATTTCTCTTTCTCTAGACCTAGAAATTTGTTCATCAAGAAATTTACCAAGGGGCACAGTATTATCAAGCATAGAAGTAGTTTCATCATAAGTATCATGCATAGCAGAAGTGGCATCATCAATAACATGCGACATATCGGAACGAATAGCAGAAGCAGGTTTAGGTGTCGCTAGCTTACTTATAACGTAAGGAGAATCTAGTGCAGAGCTAGATGGCAGTTCCTTACCTCCCCTCGTAGTTGAGGGCAAAATAGTAGTTCGATCGTCTTTCAAGTTCTTCATAGTGTCCAGCAGATATAAATCCCAAATGACTCAAAGAATAGAGCTACGCTCCCCGGCAACGGCGCCAGAAAAAGGTCTTGATAACCCAAAAGTATAGGGGATCACAACAGTTTTCGAGGGTAGAGTATTCAACCCAAATTTATTGATTCAACACAAGGGGAACCAAAGAATATTCTCAAGTATTAGCAGCTGAGTTGTCAATTCAACCACACCTGGAAACTTAGTATCTGCAGCAAAGTGTTTAGTAGCAAAGTAATATGATAGTAGTGGTAACGGTAACAAAAGTAAAGATAGCAAAAGTAATGTTTTTGGTATTTTGTAGTGATTGTAACAATAGCAACGGAAAAGTAAATAAGCGAGAACCAGTATATGGAAAACTCGTAGGCACCGGATTAGTGATGGATAATTATGCCGGATGCGGTTCATCATGTAACAGTCATAACATAGGGTAACACAGAACTAGCTCCAATTCGTCAATGTAATGTAGGCATGTATTCCGTATATAGTCACACGTGCTTATGGAAAAGAACTTGCATGACATCTTTTGTCCTACCCTCCCGTGGCAGCGGGGTCCTATTGGAAACTAAGGGATATTAAGGCCTCCTTTTAATAGAGAACCTGAACAAAGCATTAACACATAGTGAATACATGAACTCCTCAAACTATGGTCATCACCGGGAGTGGTCCCGATTATTGTCACTTCGGGGTTGCCGGATCATAACACATAGTAGGTGACTATAGACTTGCAAGATAGGATCAAGAACTCACATATATTCAGGAAAACATAATAGGTTCAGATCTGGAATCATGGCACTCGGGCCCTAGTGACAAGCATTAAGCATAGCAAAGTCATAGCAACATCAATCTCAGAACATAGTGGATACTAGGGATCAAACCCTAACAGAACTAACTCGATTACATGATAAATCTCATCCAACCCATCACCGTCCAGCAAGCCTACGATGGAATTACTCACACACGGCGGTGAGCATCATGAAATTGGTGATGGAGGATGGTTGATGATGACGATGGCGATGAATCCCCCTCTCCGGAGCCCCGAACGGACTCCAGATCAGCCCTCCCGAGAGAGATTAGCGCTTGGCGGTGGCTCCGTATCGTATAACGTGATGATTTCTTCTCTCTGATTTTTTTTCTCCCCGAAAGCCAATATATGGAGTTGGAGTTGGCGTCGGGGGGTCTCCAGGGGGGCCACGAGGTAGGGGAGCGCCCAGGAGGGGGGCGCGCCCCCCACCCTCGTGGACAGGGTGTGGGCCCCCTGGTCTTCATCTTTGGCGAGGATTTTTTATTTATTTTTCTAAGATGTTCCATGGAGTTTCAGGTCATTCCGAGAACTTTTGTTTTCTGCACATAAAACAACATCATGGCAATTCTGCTGAAAACAGCGCCAGTCCGGGTTAGTTCCATTCAAATCATACAAGTTAGAGTCCAAAACAAGGGAAAAAGTGTTTGGAAAAGTAGATACGATGGAGACGTATCAGCCACCTCCTCGCTGCCTTGGGCCGTGGGCTCCTCTGGCGCCACCGACGCCACCTGCAGCGGAGCCCGGGCATAAGGATGCCAGCTCGCATTCAGAAGAATATCCCGCGTCACGTTGGGATGAACAAGAAGATGCGCAGCGGCAAAGTAAGGAGACCAGATGGTCACCTGCGGCGCCGGGTTCGCCTAGCTATACAGCGCCTTGCCAAATCGCCAATCCTCTCCAAGATTGGCCCTGGAGAAGACGTTGACGGTGCACGCGGCCTGCTCCCCAGACAGCCTCGTTGACCCCATTCAGTTGGGGTCCTGCGGGCCGATCATCTCGCCGACAGGTAGGAGCGCCTCTGAAGCGGGAGGACCCGGCGGGTGATGAACGCGGCGAGAAGGTCCGTGCCAGTGAGCCCCTCCTGCATCCTCATCACCGTCACCCGCTCGCAGAGGCTGACGATCTCCTGCGACGGGCGCCGGGGCGAGTAGCCCCAGTTCGTCTTCGCCCATGGCGGCGCGATGACGAAGGGGGGAAGATTGATATGGTCCGCGCCATGGTTGCGGACGTAGAAGAAGGAATTCTGCCACTTCTTGGCAGAATCCTCGAGCGGAATCTTGGGGAAATCTGCCCCCGACCGCTTGGAGATGACGGCGGCGCCGCAGTCTATGAACTCCCCGGCCGACGGGCCCTGCTGCTTGAAGGAGAAGAAGCGCGCCCAGAGGTCGATCGTCGGCTCGACCCCCAGGTACCCCTCGCACAGGGTCACGAAGCCAGAGAGTTGGACGATGGCGCTGGCGCTAAGATGGTGCAGTTGAAGCCCGAAGAACTCCAAGAAGGCGCGGAAGAAGGCGCTCACCGGCAGCCCGAGCCCGCGCTCGAAATGAGTAAGGAAGACGACATGCTCCTGCCCTCGGGTCGGGGCCTTTGCTCGCCGCATGGCAGGCAAACACCGATGTCCGTCTCCCGCGGCAAGCGCCGCGAAGCTCGAAGTTGCGTGATGTCATCGGGGGTGATGTTGGAGCCCATACAAGAGCCCGACAGCAGTGCCATGGATAGAAGCAGAAGGAAGAAGGACGACGGAGAAGGTCTCTGCTCAAGGCCGCGGGCGCAGCTGTGCGTCAGTGGCAAGAAGCAGAGCGATATCAGGGGGACAGGAGGGCGTGAGCGAGAATAATATCCGCCGCCCCCTTGCCCCCCTCAATTTATAACCCCCGGTTCAAACGTGGGGGACTGGGATCGTCTGCACGCGCTCGTTCCACTACCCCGCAATAAGTGTGCACGTACGCATGCACTAACTGCGCAGGGAAGTGCAACCAGCCCCCAGATGCCGCAATAAACCCGTGCGCGTGGCCAAGGGCGCGTGGCGGCGGGCCCCGGCCCATTGCCCAGTCCCATCACGCGAGTGGCCTGTCAGGTCCCTCCGGCTTCCGGGCACCACGTGGCGCCTGCACGAAGCCCGAGGGATCGCCTCAAGATTCGACAGACTCCTCGGTTCCCTCCATGGCCGGGATACCGAGATCCAGTTTCCGAGAAAACCGGCACACAGTGGGTGTTGCGGGAACCGGCGTTCACAGCTTCCGCCTTGCTCAAGGGGGAACCTGCGAAGGCCCACTCATCCGAAGACAATGGACCTTCACAGCTTCGGGGACTACTGTCGGGGGGATGAACCCCGGGCAGGCAACGGAACCCAGATCTATTTCAAAAACAGCTGAGCTCGCATCGCCCCGCAAAACGGCGTGCGCCAGGCCGGGTCGCTCGACCCGGCAAGGCGCGCAACCGGCCAAGACCCTAGACTCGGAAAGGTACGTCGACCCGACCACAACGGCTGGCGCAAGGCAACTCAGCCCGGCGCAACCTTGGCTTCCCTAGCAAGCCAACCCACCCGTGGTGTCCACGGCAACCTAGACACGGGTCAGCTCCCGTCCCATCCAGGCCGTACGATGGGACGAGACCTCAATCACCGATGACCAAGACTACAGTGCCCCCGCCATGCCCGTGGTCAGCCGAAGCGTGGCAACAGTGCCCCCTACCAACCCGCTGACCAAGGCTGGCATGGCAACAGTGTTCCCGCCCTCACCGCTGACGACAGCAAGCGGCGGCCTGACGGAGAACACTGTGCGCGGCTCGACTCGGCCACGCCATGACGATCGACAAGACAGCGTACAGTCCTCCTAGGCACGTGGGGCCCGCACCTAGGGGAACCCGGCGAACCACAAGCCCCCAAGCGGGACCCAGCCCGGTACCCCAGAGGCCGACAATACGAACCCACCGACTCGGCATATTACCATTGTAACCCTGGGTGGGTTGATCTATAAAACCCCCCAGGAGTCCACGCCTACAGAGAGATAGACAGCAAGAGATACAGGGCATGACATGTGAGATCCCCGGCATGCAAAGCCATACGAGATCAAGCAAGCAAGATAGGACTAGCCACTACATAGCAACACCAGAGAGAAGGAGCAGACGGAACCTTGGCCAGCCTCATTCCTCCTCCATACAGCTCTAGGATCAACATTGTACTATCAACCATCCAACTAAACTCGGCAGGACTAGGGGTGTTATCTCTCCGGAGAGCCCCGAACCTGGTGTCACACCCTGATTTTCATGGCACAACACTTAAGATGATAAATCATGATAAAATGTGGTTTGACAAAAACTTTTGCATTATTTGACTTTTTTTAGTTGGTTTCTCTCTGTGTTTTCAAGTGCTCTTAAAAGTCAACATAGCTTCACCTTCTATACTTCCTTTCCTTGATCCAAAACTTCTGCCCAATGATCATACCATGTGTATAGTACAACATAGTATTTTCTTACAAAAATAATTTGGCCAAATAGTATTTTCAAAAATTAGTTTTTCAAAAACCCCTGAGTTGAGGTTTGCTGTCAGGACCCCGACTCAATGCCACACCGATCTAGCATGTAACACAACATATCACTTTGCGGCCTCACGCACGGTATTGCCACGGGTGCAACCTTACCTGGCCCGGGACCGTTTGCGCCTTTTGGCTCACGTATATGATAGTGCCGCTAGCATCCATATGACAAAGAACCCGGGCTGACATGGCTAGTCGTGAACCCAAAGTGGCACTAACTTACAGGGACAGGCATACATGACCCAACAACGAACGTGTCGGTCATCAGCGAGTGAATCCAGGCTGTAGCACTGGGCTAGCAGGACTCTGGTGAACCGGGCTGTAGCGGGCTATCAGGACTCCAGAATTCATCACGTGACATTTCCCCGAGGGGACAGACACAGGAACGAAGAAGGACACATGCCGGCCAGCCTAAGTGTTCCGGAGCAGTAGCAAGCTACCATGGCTCAGTGGAAACACTAGGAGACATTTCCCGGTAAGAGAGGCTACTAAGGATAAACAACTAGATAGTCAGATCCCACACATACCAAGCATTTCAATAGCATACACACAATATGCTTGATATGTGCAAATACAACATGGCATCACAACATGACTCTACAACTCAAGTATTATTCAATAGGCTCCGAGGAGCGAGATATTACAATCATGGGTCTCATGACCCAACACTCAGAGCATACAAGTCAAAGCACAAGCGGAAGCTTAACATGTCTGAGTACAGACATCTACAAATGAAAAAGGCTGTGAAGCCTGACTATCTACCAGATCCTGCCGAGGGCACAAGATCGTAGCTGAGGTAACAAGCTAAACGTCAAAGTCCACGAGGAACTACTAATGAGACTGAAGTCTCTCTACAAAAACATAAAATAGGCAAACGTGAGTACAAATGTACCCAGCAAGACTTACATCAGATCTAACTACATATGCATCATTATCAACAAGGGGATGGTGGGGTTTAACTGCATCAAGCCAGCTTTGACTCGGTGGCTATCCTGAACTACGACTACAAGTAACTCTTTGGAGGTGGCGCACGCGAGTCCACATATTCACCATATCAATACACCGCTATGGATCCGCTCCCGTCTCCCTACGAGAACGCCATCCATAGCACTCACGCTTATCTTGCTTATTTTAGAGTATCCACTTTCACTTGTCTATGAACTGTACAGGCAACCCAGAAGTCCTTTTCCGCGGACACGGCTATTCAAATAGATTATATTAACCCTGCAGGGGTGTATTTCTTCACACACGCTCTCACCACTTACCGCCGTTCACACGACATGTACTCGGCAACCTTCAAGCGGAAGCCCAACGAGGGTGTCGGCCATGACCTGACTAACCACACAAGTCTCTCGTCCAGGTTTATCGCCTATTCGGGTTCCATCCGCAAGGAGATCCGGCCGGGGTGTCGCTCACGGCCCCAAACGATGTGTGCAGGGTTCCCAAGCCCACCTCGACGGGTGGATCTACGCTTGGTACACCGTGCCACTGTGCCTAGTCTGTCCCAAGCCCACCTGTACCGGGTGCCACTTGGTAGACTACTAACACTACCTACAAACACCAGAAACTAGATGCAACTCCTGGACAGAGATCGAGTTGATTAATAAGTCGAGAGAGTCAATTAAGGATCCCAATGTGTGGTAGTAGCTGTTCAAGGATCACAAACACAGAACTCAGTTCCTGAAGACGGCTGCAATGAGACAACCCTCCATGTACTCCTACATGGCCTCTCACCGCTACCTTTACCAAATCGTGTTCACACACTTAGCTCTCAACGGTAGGACATGTTCACCACATTCCAATTCATCCCCGATGAATCAGACCTGACTCAACTCTAAGCAGTAGCAGGCATGACAAACAAGCATGAATGAATAGGCACATCAGGGCTCAAACAACTCCTACTCATGCTAGTGGGTTTCATCTATTTACTGTGGCAATGACAGGTCATGCAGAGGATAAAGGGGTTCAACTACCACATCATGTAATAGTTGAATCGGTGTTGTCCTAATGCAGTAAAAGAGAGCAGGAGCGAGAGAGTGAGATTGTATCGGAATGAACAAGGAGGTTTTGCTTGCCTGGCACTTCTGAAGATAATATAGTTCTTCATCGGTGTCATCGATCGCATCATCGGTACACGTCTATTGAGAGGGGACAGGCACCGACAAACAAAGAAGAAACACAATCAATGCAATGCACAATATGATGCATGCTCATGACATGGCAATATGAGTGTGTTGGCCTAATGCAACTACAACCAGATGGATTAGGGTCATTTTGAACCAAAGGTTCAATCCCAAACTCAAATTATGAATTTAAATAGTGCCTTATCATGTTTTGCACTAAACAGCAAGGTTAAGTTGATTAAACATGCATGAAACCAGTACAGATGGATAGATTGCATTTTTCTGATAATTTTTCATATATAATTTATCTCATTTGGAGTTACGGTTGATTTTCTATGATTTCTAGAAGTTTTAGGACATTTTCTGGAATTTCCTGGATTATCTTTATTCCAGAAAAAGATTAATTGCGTCAGCATGACATAGGTGTGACGTCAGCAGGTCAACTGACCCGGTCCAGGTCAAACCTGACCAGTGGGGTCGACACGTCAGTGACACAATTAACTAACAGGGTTAATTAAATCTAACTAATCAAATTAACAGCCACTGGGCCCGCTGTCAGTGTCAGCAGGGGGTAATTAGTCCTAAACTAATCTAGTCAGGGGCGGGGCCCACGTGTGTTGACCCCAGGGAGGTCAAACCCTGGGTCGAACAGGTCAAACTCACCGGTGACTCGACGCCGGCGAGGCCAGACACGGCGGCGAGGCTCGGATTTGGTCCTCCGTCGACCAAATCAACGGCGAAGACACGCTACGGACTGCTGGTGAACTCGCGCATCGAGTGGTGGTGGCGGTTGGGCCTGGGGAGGCCGGAGTTTGACGGCGGCAGCGAGCAAGGCGGCGGCCGGAGTTCGGCCAACGGCGGGTTAGGTGATGCAGGGAACGGCAGGAGCCGCGGTTGGTCGCGGTCGACTCCTGGGAATGTGCTGAGCACGGTGGCACGCTCGGTTGCGAGCTTGCGTGGCTGTGGCCACGGCTACGCCATGGCCGGCGGCGAGATGCTTCGGTCATGGTTGGGGATCGAGGCTAGAGGACGAACGCGTCGACAGGGAGAGGGGCGAGGGGCGTAGGAGCTCACAGCGGTTCCGCAGGGTTGGTCGGTGGGCTCGGGGAGAGGCCGGAGCAAGCGGGGCGGCGATGGAGATCTCCGGCGTCGGGAGGTTGAAGAGGACGGCGTGGAGACGCTCGGGGCCGTCCGGCGCCGTGTAGCTCGGTGGAGAGGACGAGGAAGATGCGGCAGAGCTTCTGGGCTACTCGAGGGGGTGAGGGAGAGGCGATGGCCGCGGTGGTGCTCGTCGGTGGCGGCGGGCGCATTCAGTGAGATGGGGAAACGGCGAGGGAGAGAGCAGGGGGGAGGAATGAGAGGCCGGGTCGATCGGGACGGCACCGAGGAGGAAGACCCGCGGCGTTGCGCTGTCCCGGGGACGCAGGCAGGCAGGCAGGTGGCGTGGTGAGCTCGGCGGCGTCGCGGTGTCCCTCCTCTGCCTATTGGCAGAGGTAGGCGATGACTGGCACCGGGCCAGTGGGCTCGGCTGGCCAGGTAAGTGGCCCAGGTAGGTCCTTCTCTTTCTCTCTCTCTCTCTTTTATTTCTATTTTTCTTTTGTTCTGTAAGTTTGTGGCATTACTAAAAATATCTAGGCACTTTCAAAAATCACCAAATTGTGCATGCCCAATGTTTAGAATATATCCAACATGGAACATTTTGGTTTGGGATTATTTGGACATTTAAAATATTTACTAGCATTTAAATGCCCAAATGCAATTAACTAATGATTTAATCCAGTGACCCTCTGTTGTCCAAGAAAAGTGTGCACCATTTTTGTCGGAGGTTCTAACCCAAGGCAAAGATGATGAACATTTTAGAAGGGCATTTCAGGTTCATTGAAAAAGATTTTATTTTGACCCTAGTTGAATTCATTAGCTGCTAGGGTTTATCAGCCCCCATTTCAGGTTTAAATGAAATTTTAAACATGATGTAGCAACAAGCTAGTCCAAGTGCATAGCAAGGCTAGGGACCTGACAACTCACCCCCACTAAGCAAAAATCTCGTCCCGAGATTCAAGCGTAGGGTAAGATGAAGGGGAAAATGCAACTAACGAAATCATCACGATCCAGGTTGCACTTCAAATGAACGTTGATTCAATCACCATCTTTGTCTTGTCGTCTTTCTCTGAGAACTCCAGCCAACATGACAACGAGAGGAGAAGGAGACTCTAGAAGGATTGATCTTCTCGAAGATCGAACAACTCAGGATCAACTCATGGGATGAGCCATTGACACATCTCTCGAGCTGAGACACGAAGCATAGATCTGAAGAAATGGAGTGAGACAGATGACGAGGGTTCACTAGGTAGGCAACAATTTCGCGCTTAAGAAGGTGGTGAACGGTTGTCAACGTAGCGAGGAGTTGAGTTGCCATGATACCTTAATGAGGCATCTTAGAGGAGGTGACTTGTAGAAATATCCCCTTAAGTGGCAAAAAGAATTACCTTTGATTCAGAGATCATCGAAACTCTTTATACCAGCCTAAGTCAATTCTCAAGCGATTGTTTGAAGGAGTTCTAAGAAATAGCATACTCAGTTGGAAAGGGAGCTAGTGTTTTGAGACAACTCGGCAATGGAAGGAACATTTGGATTGTTACCAAGGATTTAACCCAGTCACTGAGCGTGCTCTCAAGAACTTGAGCATTTCCATATTCATCAAGGTTTTACCAATATCCGTGTCAAGGATCCTGGCAACACAACATACTACCACGATGAATAACGACGGAGGATGCAGGTGTAGAGAAGGACAACACTTTCTTAGATTTTTCCTTGACGATGCCAAGGAAACAAAATCTGGAGGATCGACCGAGAGACATTTAGCACTCCGCATTCTAATGTTCTCCTTGATGTGCTAGCGTAACCCATTCATAGATATGGTTTGATATCTAGAACATCAAGTAAAAGGTCGGACTTCGGGAGCATAAGAATCCATAAGGGACAACTAGGGAGTAAATCCTATGAAATCCTTATGGGGAGGTGGCCAACTTCTTCAATCAAGATACTACAGTAATAGGTCTTCCGGCTGGGTGTGTTGGCCACATCCACTTTACCGGTTATTGAGGGACCAATATTATAGTTCTTGGGAAATGTTCCAACCATCAAGTCTGCCTGAGATTCAGATCTGGTTGGTGTCAGAATATTCCAGACTCATCAAGTCTAGAAGGAAAAACGAAAGTTTGCAACACAAATCGACGAGATGATGTTGCGAGATTCTCAAGGGATGAACTACGATAGCAAGCTCCAAAACATGAGCCGGTTCTGCTAAACACATGTGAACACGCTGTCCTAGACAAGCATGACCACGTAGTAGTCTTATAGTAAAACACAATCGAGTTCAGGTTGGGAACCATCATCGGGGATATCGAAGTCTTGTGCATTACCATGGATTAGCACTTAACTCCTTTTCCTGAACAAATCAGTCAGTGGCTTGGTGTGCTAAGGATACATATAGAATGAAGGTTGCAAGTCTCCATACCACAGAATACTTCGCACGTATGCATGACTGATTTGGAATGATCCCAAGGAAGCAACACTGACTTTCTCTAACTCACGGCAGCAACTTGCATTAAATGCACATGATCTAGAGGAAGTCACTTCTTTCATCCGAACATATGCTTCATGAACTAGCATGAAGAAATGCTTTCAAAAGTTTCCAACACTAGCTTAGTGGTCAACAAAAACATGGAGGGAATAAGGATGTTGTCGACGGGCTCAACAACAAGTTATTGAGATTTCCATATAAATGGAATTCCATAATTATGTGAACAAGGTGATAGTATTGGTCAGACCCAAAAGACATAATGGTGTATGCTCGAGGAATCAACCACGAGTAAGACAACATTACGAACATCGTTGGTTCTGATTTGATTTGAGGATAGCCCACACTCAAACCAAAGTTTTGGTTAGGACGATAGGTCCAGCAATTGATCACGAAGATCAATCAATGAAGATATCATCTTTCTTCAACACACACACACACACACACAAAGATATCCCTTTGGAATGAACTAAGTCGGACAAGCTATTATCTTCCAACTCTCCAAGTTGTTGTTCAGCTTAACCAACTAGCTCAGGGGTATCCAACACGGATTCTTGGAGAAAGGGTGGTTTACAGGAATAAACCAACTTGATCACGAACTCAACATAGCGGTCAGGTGACAACCTGGTGATACTACCGAGAAGATATTCGGAAAATCATGAACCACCGATATGCTACTAAACTTGAGAACAATCTTGCTTTTCAGGGCAAGACGATATGATCGAATAAGCAAGGGATTGGCACAATCCTAACCCATTGATCGAAAAGTGCACCGGAAGTAAGGACTAGGTGGCACGATCAGCCTTAGGGTGATGATTCAATAATCAACATGCTAAGAATGAGAATATTGTCCATGAACTACCAAGCAACACGGTTGCTAGGGTATTGATTTCACACATCATAGTTCATCTGTCGGCATTCCGGTTGCAACAACACGGGAACCAAGAAATGAATAATGAGGGCGAGAAGTATCACTGTATCAAGAGTTCATAGGATGGTGTGCAATTCCCATGATATTCTTAACATAAAGTGGGTAATACTTCAGGGTAGAACAGACCAAAAGCTGGATTGGCATTTTAATTTATGGATTACAACTGCTTTGACCCAATCCTGGATGTGGATGGGGTTCTGGAGTTTGTTTCTCCTAGTCATTCCAGAATAGAATGATTTGACGGACCACAAGAGTAAAAGGCATCGATGAATGAATGCACGCATACCCTTGACTATCAATTGGTAGACGCGGGTCAGAATACAACTAAAGGGGAACAACTCAAAAGAACATATGATTTTCTGAGTTGTGGATGCATGGATTAGCATGTCGAACGAGTTCGACATATTTCTTCCGGACAACCCATGCGGAAAGGTAGAACTGGCAGAGTCAAAACATAGAATTGAGAACTCGTCAAGAGCTCTGGTTGTGATCTTTTGGTTCAAAGAACTTCTGCCATAAATGGTTCATAGTATTTGGAAGAAGGAAATACCACGGACCTCGAGGACTAACGCAAAGGTTACTAATAACCTAAGAGAGCTAGCAATTACTATCAACATCAAGTAAGTAGGGTGAGTTTCGGGTTCAAAACCCAGGAGTAGAATACCTACTAACTAAATTGCATCACGGGATGCTTTCAAGGATGGTGGCCAGAATCATCACACTAGGAACAAAAGCATGGCTAAATTACTAGGTGATCCCCTAAGACACCTAGGGTCATAATAATAACTCCAACATAAATGTCAAGGCAATAGAGTACCTCAACTCACCGATTAATGTGGTTAAACTGGCCAGAGAGGACATCGGGAACGGGAAGAAGGGATTTGCAAATGCATCAGATTGTTTAGAAACCTGGGACGACTCAGACAGCATAACGGCTGTAAATGCTCAAAAGATTGGAGACATGCTAGAAAAATGGTGGTGTAGCCACTCAGAAACACAATATCAAGGTTTCGAGATCAAAAATTATCATACGGAAGTAGTAGGAACTGAACTAAGACTTAAATCCAACAATCTATAAGTCTACGAATTAGTAACACGTGATCCTGATGGAAAGAAGAGATATCCTAGTTCCTTAACCCCGTAGGAAGGATAAGATGACTCGGATCAGAAGGGCATAGGGTAAAGGAGTAAAAAGAGCCTTACGTTCCATCCCACAATCAATTCCCTTATATAACTAAAGAATTTCTAGACTCAACTTCGACCAATTTGGCTTGGTAATCCTACAGGCAGTCAGGCTCTGATACCAAAGCTGTCAGGACCCCGACTCAATGCCACACCGATCTAGCATGTAACATATCATATCACTTTGCGGCCTCACGCATGGTATTGCCACGGGTGCCACCTTACCTGGCCCGGGACCGTTTGCGCCTTTTGGCTCACGTATATGATAGTGCCGCTAGCATCCATATGACAAAGAACCCGGGCTGACATGGCTAGTCGTGAACCCAAAGTGGCACTAACTTACAGGGACAGGCATACATGACCCAACAACGAACGTGTCGGTCATCAGCGAGTGAATCCAGGCTGTAGCACTGGGCTAGCAGGACTCCGGTGAACCGGGCTGTAGCGGGCTATCAGGACTCCAGAATTCATCGCGTGACATTTCCCCGAGGGGACAGACATAGGAACGAAGAAGGACACATGCCGGCCAGCCTAAGTGTTCCGGAGCAGTAGCAAGCTACCATGGCTCAGTAGAAACACTAGGAGACATTTCCCGGTAAGAGAGGCTACTAAGGATAAACAACTAGATAGTCAGATCCCACACATACCAAGCATTTCAATAGCATACACACAATATGCTCGATATGTGCAAATACAACATGGCATCACAACATGACTCTACAACTCAAGTATTATTCAATAGGCTCCGAGGAGCGAGATATTACAATCATGGGTCTCATGACCCAACACTCAGAGCATACAAGTCAAAGCACAAGCGGAAGCTTAACATGTCTGAGTACAGACATCTACAAATGAAAAAGGCTGTGAAGCCTGACTATCTACCAGATCCTGCCGAGGGCACAAGATCGTAGCTGAGGTAACAAGCTAAACGTCAAAGTCCACGAGGAACTACTAATGAGACTGAAGTCTCTCTACAAAAACATAAAATAGGCAAACGTGAGTACAAATGTACCCAGCAAGACTTACATCAGATCTAACTACATATGCATCATTATCAACAAGGGGATGGTGGGGTTTAACTGCATCAAGCCAGCTTTGACTCGGTGGCTATCCTGAACTACGACTACAAGTAACTCTTTGGAGGTGGCGCACGCGAGTCCACATATTCACCATATCAATACACCGCTATGGATCCGCTCCCGTCTCCCTACGAGAACGCCATCCATAGCACTCACGCTTATCTTGCTTATTTTAGAGTATCCACTTTCACTTGTCTATGAACTGTACAGGCAACCCAGAAGTCCTTTTCCGCGGACACGGCTATTCAAATAGATTATATTAACCCTGCAGGGGTGTATTTCTTCACACACGCTCTCACCACTTACCGCCGTTCACACGACATGTACTCGGCAACCTTCAAGCGGAAGCCCAACGAGGGTGTCGGCCATGACCTGACTAACCACACAAGTCTCTCGTCCAGGTTTATCGCCTATTCGGGTTCCATCCGCAAGGAGATCCGGCCGGGGTGTCGCTCACGGCCCCAAACGATGTGTGCAGGGTTCCCAAGCCCACCTCGACGGGTGGATCTACGCTTGGTACACCGTGCCACTGTGCCTAGTCTGTCCCAAGCCCACCTGTACCGGGTGCCACTTGGTAGACTACTAACACTACCTACAAACACCAGAAACTAGATGCAACTCCTGGACAGAGATCAAGTTGATTAATAAGTCGAGAGGGGCACGTAGGCATTCCAATGTGTGGTAGTAGCTGGTCATGGATCACAAACACAGAACTCAGTTCCTGAGGACGGCTGCAATGAGACAACCCACCATGTACTCCTACATGGCCTCTCACCGCTACCTTTACCAAATCGTGTTCACACACTTAGCTCTCAACAGTAGGACATGTTCACACACCTCCAATTCATCCCCGATGAATCAGACCTGACTCAACTCTAAGCAATAGCAGGCATGACAACAAGCATGAATGCAGTAAAAGAGAGCAGGAGTGAGAGAGTGGGATTGTATCGGAATGAACAAGGAGGTTTTTCTTGCCTGGCACTTCTGAAGATAATATAGTTTCTTCATCGGTGTCATCGATTGCATCATCGGTACACGTCTACTGAGAGGGGACAAATACCGGCAAACAAAGAAGAAACACAATCAATGCAATGCACAATATGATGCATGATCATGACATGTCAATATGAGTGTGTTGGCCTAATGCAACTACAACCATATGGATTTGGGTCATTTTGAACCAAAGGTTCAGTCCCAAACTCAAATTATGAATTTAAATAGTGCCTTATCATGTTTTGCACTAAACAGCAAGGTTAAGTTGATTAAACATGCATGAAACCAGTACAGATGGATAGATTGGATTTTTCTGATAATTTTTCATATATAATTTATCTCATTTGGAGTTACGGTTGATTTTCTATGATTTTTAGAAGTTTTAGGACATTTTCTGGAATTTCCTGGATTATCTTTATTCCAGAAAGAGATTAATTGTGTCAGCATGACGTAGGTGTGACATCAGCAGGTCAACTGACCCGGTCCAGGTCAAACCTGACCAGTGGGGTCGACACGTCAGTGACACAATTAACTAACAGGGTTAATTAAATCTAACTAATCAAATTAACAGCCACTGGGCCCGCTGTCAGTGTCAGCAGGGGGTAATTAGTCCTAAACTAATCTAGTCAGGGGCGGGGCCCACGTGTGTTGACCCCAGAGAGGTCAAACCCCGGGTCGAACAGGTCAAACTCGCCGGTGACTCGACGCCGGCGAGGCCAGACACGGCGGCGAGGCTCGGATTTGGTCCTCCGTCGACCAAATCAACGGCGGAGACGCGCTACGGACTGCTGGTGAACTCGCGCATCGAGTGGTGGTGGCGGTTGGGCCTGGGGAGGACGGAGTTTGACGACGGCAGCGAGCTAGGCGGCGGTCGGAGTTCGGCCAACGGCGGGTTAGGTGATGCAGGGAACGGCAAGAGCCGCGGTTGGTCGCGGTCGACTCCTGGGAATGTGCTGAGCACGGTGGCGCGCTCGGTTGCGAGCTTGCGCGGCTGTGGCCACGGCTATGCCATGGCCGGCGGCGAGATGCTTCGGTCACGGTTGGGGATCGAGGCTAGAGGACGAACACGTCGACAGGGAGAGGGGCGAGGGGCGTAGGAGCTCACATTGGTTCCGCAGGGTTGGTCGGTGGGCTCGGGGAGAGGCCGGAGCAAGCGGGGTGGCGATGGAGATCTCCGGCGTCGGGAGGTTGAAGACGACGGCGTGGAGACGCTCGGGGCCGTCCGGCGCCGTGTAGCTCGGTGGAGAGGATGAGGAAGATGCGGCGGAGCTTCTGGGCTACTCGAGGGAGCGAGGGAGAGGCGATGGCCGCGGTGGTGCTCGTCGGTGGCGGCGGGCGTATTCGGTGAGATGGGGAAACGGCAAGGGAGAGAGCAGGGGGGAGGAATGAGAGGCCGGATCGATCGGGACGATACCGAGGAGGAAGACCCGCGGCGTTGCGCTGTCCCCGGGACGCAGGCCGGCAGCCAGGTGGCGTGGCAAGCTCGGCGCCGTCGCGGTGTCCCTCCTCTGCCTATTGGCAGAGGTAGGCGATGACTGGCACCGGGCCAGTGGGCTGGGCTGGCCAGGTAAGTGGCCCAGGTAGGTCCTTCTCTTTCTCTCTCTCTCTTTTATTTCTATTTTTCTTTTGTTCTGTAAGTTTGTGGCATTACTAAAAATATCTAGGCATTTTCAAAAATCACCAAACTGTGCATGCCCAATGTTTAGAATATATCCAACATGGAACATTTTGGTTTGGGATTATTTGGACATTTAAAATATTTACTAGCATTTAAATGCCCAAATGCAATTAACTAATGATTTAATCCAGTGACCCTCTATTGTCCTAGAAAAGTGTGCACCATTTTTGTCAGAGGTTCTAACCCAAGGCAAAGATGATGAACATTTTAGAAGGGCATTTCAGGTTCATTGAAAAAGATTTTATTTTGACCCTAGTTGAATTCATTAGCTGCTAGGGTTTATCAGCCCCCATTTCAGGTTTAAATGAAATTTTAAACATGATGCAGCAACAAGCTAGTCCAAGTGCATAGCAAGGCTAGGGACGTGACATTTGCACTACAAGTACTTGACTTGGGGTGTGAAAAATCATTCAAAAGGTATATTCGAATCCTATTAGATGTAGGACTCCCATAAACCACAAAAATATAATTTTAAAAGTTATTTTCCTATTTTATTTAAAAGCTTTTTCTTAAGGCCAGAAATGGTCTTTAATAGGGAAAAATCATTTTATTGTTTCAAAAATATTTGAGAAAAACCTAGGGAAACTCAGTGGACATATATTGTCCATATATAAGAGTGTCAACACATGGTCATTTTCAAAATATTGGTCAAATCCCTCAAAAACCCTTTCTGGATATTTCAAGCTTTTGAAATATTTACGGAGGAAATATTCTCCAAAAATTCCAAGAAAATTCTATCATGTCACGTATGACATGTTTGGTGATCTTGACAAGTATCATGTCATGGAGAATAGTATAACCCCATGAAATCCCCTCAAAACCATTTCTGTCCATTTTGAAGTTTGAGCAACTTTACATTGCCAAACATGTCCAAATATTCTCAAACCTTGTGAACATGCTCAAATGGTCTAATCATTCATGTATACCAAATGGCACAACTTGGAGAAAATGTTATATTGATCAAAGTGCCCCAAAACCCTTCCTGTCCAGAACCAAATTTGAACAACTCTACATTGGAAACTTTCTCCTTTTGATCTCAACTTTTGTGGACATGTTCATAACCTCAAATGATGACACTAAACCAAGTGGTGAATCAAGGAGAACAGATTTGAATGACTAAATCTTGGAAAGTCCATTTCTGCTGATTTCTAGGGTTTACAAAAGTTGCATTGGAAACTTTATCCAAATGGACTCAACCTTGGTGGAACCTATTATTATCTCATGCCATTTGACCCTGTCAAGCCTCATGACAAGAGGAGTTCATCTTCTTGCCCAAACCAGCAACAAACACCTTCTGCCATTTTACTAAAACCCCTGTTTTGACCACTTCCACTCTTCTCCATGGCCTCCACTTTTTACCACAGCCCCTCCAAGTCCTCCTCTACCTCCAGTAACAATGGCTGCATCTCATCTCAATGATTGAGGGGTGAAACCACCTCATTTACCTCCCTGGACAACCCCTCTCTCCCTCTTCTTCTACCTCTCTCTTCTCCTACTGGCTATCCAGGGCATCCAATGCCCCTCCTGTCACGACCGGTTTTCTGGGTAATAAATTTCCAGAAAAGACTGTCGTTCTCATCAGCCCCAGGATTACTGTTAGCTGATGAGGCTCCAACTTGATACAGAAATTCCAAGTAAAATACAGAATATGTAGTACAAGACCATTCTGGCCTGTGGGTACAACCAATGGTTTCTAGTGATTGATGGCGGAAGCGGGTTGTGAAACATCTGTGTCTATGGGACTCCATTCCCCATGGGAACAGCTGACCAGGTTAAATTCCTATCTTCGCGAGGCTGCTATCTCCATTGCGTGGGTTCCGGAGCTGGCATCACGTCGCTCCTCTCCGTGCAGAAAAATCTGGCCAAGACAATAGCCAGGGACAAGCCAGTGAGTACTTTGAATGTACTCGCAAACATTATGAACACAGGTATAATATAACAATGATGTGCTGAAAAATATTTTATGCTCATGACGTCGGCCACAAAAGATAAGTAACTCTCGGATGCGTGCAAGCAAGCTATTTATAAAATTGCAATAACCTGATAGTATAAAAGAAATTTATGAAATAAATAACAAGTAATGCCACAGTCGGGCGTCTGAGCGACGCCACATAAAGGGATTTAAAAGAAATGCCACAGTCGGGCGTCTGAGCGACGCCACATAAAGGGCTTTAAAAGAAATGCCACAGTCGGGCGTCTGAGCGACGCCTCATAAAAGGGCTTTAAAAGAAATGCCACAGTCGGGCGTCTGAGCGACGCCTCATAAAGGGCTTTAAAAGAAATGCCACAGTCGGGCGTCTGGGCGACGCCTCATAAAGGGCTTTAAAAGAAACAATCAAAGTGAATATCCCGGAGGTAGAACCATCCCGGAGATACACGATAATAACAATAATATCATGGGTTAGTCAAATAATAATAATCATAGTTATCACCAGTCACAAGTAGTAATTCCATTTCTGGATTAATAGTTTCACCTCCGAAGACCGACACTAAGACCGATACTTGACCCATCCCAGACTGTAATCCTTAACCATGGACACGGCTATTCGAATAGGTTTATTCTCTGCAGAGGGTGTACTCTTTACCCACGAGTAACGGATTTCTTTAGTCCATCGGGACTAATTCCATCTACGGTCTTTTTGTTGAAAACACACCTAACTTGCACACACCAGCTTATCACACACGTGTCTGGAATCACCCACGACACCTGTTAAGCAAACTCTAAGTGGGGAGGCTACAACCTCGCGTAGCATGGGATCAAATTTATATCGCGCACTCTAAGGGGTGGCCTCCCCTCTCGGTCCCAATCGGAAACACCCATGCTCCCGGACCAGGTGGCCTGCCTACCAGTTACAACCAGTATCTTCCACCATGGCCTCTCTGTACGGTGTGTGCTAGAAAGAGGTTGACAACTTACTGAACCGTACTCTACTTACTGTAGAGACGAGTGGTAGTACGAAACAAGTATGGGAGTTACTGGAACAAGACTCGATCTACGGTCGACTCAGGAGGTTCAAGTATTCCCTGCATGATTAGTATAACGAATATATTTCAACCAATACAATCAACACTCATTATATCTTACCATGCCATACCGGACATAACCGTCCCGATGGTGACCGGCGACAAACTCATGCCTACCCAAGGCAGAGGTTTTCCCGGTTCCTACCGGTATGCATGCAAGGCACATGAGGATGATTATCATCACAAGTGTGTTCATTTCCAACAGCATGGAAATCAATAACATGCACCCATGCATATGATCATATCACATGAAATAACAAGTCCTTCGAAATGCGGTGGTGTTATAAATGCATCAATGATTACTCCAAAAATTATTATGCCGGGGTTCAGAATGCTTGCCTTCAGTGTGTGGAAAGGCAGGGTGCTCTCCAAACTTTTGAAAGTTTTCTTCTCTTTCCCCAAAATCCTATTTGAAAATATATTTGAATTAACACATATTTCAAAAACAGAACCAAAAAGTTGTTTGAAATTTTTTTAAATAAATCTTAAAATAAACTAGATCAAATTTGAAGAAGGTAGGAAAAAGAATCAACTCATTTGGACTTATATTTAAAAAGTTATAGCTAGTCAAAGTTCTGGTCAATATCTGTTTTTAAATTAAAAGAGAAAAGAAAACGTTTTGAAGAGATTACGCTTTCGCGCAGAGAAGACGTATTACGGGTATGACGCCTCCACTTACTCCAGCGTGGAAGGCGCGGGGTCGCTGACAGTGGGTCCAGGGGCCCACTGGTCAGGTTTGACCAGTCGCCGTGCGTCGTCTCCCTCCTCTGCCCGAGCGGAGCGGGGCTCCGGCGATCGTCGCCGGCGTTTGGCTGTTCCTCGCGGGCCCCCGAGGGTGGGGATGGATCCGCACGGCTGGGGCGTTTCTCCCGGTGGTCGAAGGGTTGCTGGGGAAGGAGTAAATCGCCGGCGGCGAGCTCCGCGGCGAAGGGAAGCTTCGGTGACAAAGTGAGTTTGTGGTGGCGATGGCTCCCGATCAAAATCAAGCAGGGGAACGAGTTCACGGGAGGATGAGATGGTTCCTGGTGAAGAGAGCGGAGAGGGGGAAGCTCTGGTTGCGCCGAATGGAGCCGGGAGGCGGCGGTGGCCGAACTGACCGGAGAGGTTGAAGAAGACCTGCTCCCTTCCAATTGGTGACGATGGGGGCGCTAGTGAGACGGCATGAGGCTACCTGAGGGCTTGGAGACGCTCGGGGCTTCCCTTTTATAGCGTGGCAAGGCGGTTCCGCGGCGGCCGTGGATAAGCTCTCCGGCGAACCGACGTTCTGTAGCTAGGGCGACGTGGCGGCGACGAGGGCTAGCAGACACGCTTGCGGATGAGCTCGCACTGCTCCAAGGGCCAGGTGGCGAGCGGGCGAGGCTTGGGCGGCGCGGAACGGCGCAGGGCTGTTGGGCGGCGGCGGCGGCTAGCGCTTGGCCTGCCGGGCGCGGCGGGGGCTGCTTGGCGTGTAGCGGAGAGAAAGGGAGTGCGCGACAAGGTTCTGCAGAGCGGGCCAAAGCCGTGGGGGCCAGCGTGTCGGCTCGGGCGCGCGGCTGCAATACGCGCGCTCTGGGCGAGTCCAGTGCACGCACTGGGTGTCCTCGACAAAATGCCAGAGCATGCTACAGAACTTGGTTGAGACTGGCAATTAACAGACCTAGGTTAGGAGGAACGGGGAGTCTAGTGGACATGCTGGTTTGATCAGAGGTGCAAGGTCACAATGCAAGACAAAAACATGTCAAAACTGGCCATGCATACCAGGTGTTTGACAAAATGCCAAGGGCACTTAGGCATTTCTTGGAGTGGCTAAAATCTCCAGATTAGTGTCTCTGTGGATGAAAGAGAGAGTGGTGATGTTAGTTGGACAAAAGAAGAAACTTGTTAGTGCAAGTTTTACAAAACTTCAATTCTGGACAGGAAATAAATGACATTATTCCATGAACCAAAAATGATCTAAATGGTGCATGCTCCTGGACTTAAGGGTTTAACATGGGGGACTACAAGTAGGAGAAATAGTTAAGGGTATAGGAGCAACTAAAATGGTGGTTGCTGTACAAATCCTCAAGTTGGACCAGAATGGAAAAGAGGTTGATACACTCAAAATTTTCAAAGAACAACCCTGGATTTTTGCACAAAGTGGAATAATATGCTCCTACTGACCTCCCCTAATTTTGGTGGAAGTTTTAAATGAATACTCAAATAGGTTGTAGTGCAAAATGCACTCTGGACCAGAGAAGAAAAATTGAGAGTAGGGCTCAAAATATTTAGTGAATGAAATATATTTTTGCATAAAAGTGATTTAAAAACATCACATGACATCTCCAAATTTTTGTGGAAATTTTAAGTGAATCTATCAAATGGTTGTAGTTCAAATATGGCCATTTAACCTTAAAAAAACTATTTTCAAGAAAGTAAAGATCAAGCAATTAAGTTAGTTAATTAGTTATACTGATAAAAGGAAAGTTTTTCTTGAGAGGTTAAACAAGTCCAATAACATATTTGAAAAGTTTTCTCTTTGGGAAAAACTCATCATAACAGGGAAGGAAATGATTTAAAAAATCAAAATGGAGCTCAGAAATCCAAAGTTTTAATTCCTAAAAAAAATTAATTTAATAAAACAAGGCCAAAATTTTGGGGTGTCACAATACTATCCCCCTTAAGAAAAATCTCGTCCTCGAGATTTGCTGAAAGCGGTGTTAAGAGAATATTTACGCAACAAAGATGTAGCTACAGTGAGAGGGCAATAAGTGGTGAAAAACCACCGTGTGAAAACTGGTGCTGCGCGGAAAAGTCTACGGTCCGAGACAAAAAAACGGGCGATTTCTACGCTGGATATAAATTTAGGATAACTCCTAAATTTAGATATACGCTGATCGCACCCGAGAGCATAGTGCTCTCTCTGGCTGACAGGTGGACCCGGGGTCCACTGTCAGTCTCCTCTTCTTCTCCCTCTGGACCTTTCTTCCTCCTCTCTCCCGCGCGCTTTCTCCACCGGCGACGCCTAGTGTGTAGGGCATCTAGGCCGTACCGTGGTAGTGCGCGGCGTGCTAGCTGCTGGTGCAGCGTGCACTCACCTCGCGGGCCAGTGCGCTATCGGCACTGCTCGTGGATTCGACTCCGAACACCGGCGATCGGCGACGAGCGGCGTTGGTGGACTTCGCCCATCGTACACCGAGCTCGAGCTATAAAAACGGCCGGGGTGCCTCTCTCTTCCTCCTTACACCTGGCCTCACTTCTCCTCCTCCTTATTTCTCCGTTACTGCTTACAGAAGCTCGGTCGAGGCTCTAATGGCGGAGGCGATGCCGGACTGGTTTGTGATCCTAATATGCGGAGGGCTGGCGACACTGCTGGGGCTCTCTGTGCTCCTGTGCGCGATGATCTTCGACGAGTATCGCGATGCTGCGGCTCGGGTGTTGGCTCTCCGTGGTGGTGGTGATCATGAGGAGTAGATGAAGTATGCCGGGTGCTAACTGTTGTTAGGGGGTGATTAGCTGGATGTAACACCGTTGCAAAGTTTTGCAAACAGTGTATGTGTCCGTATGATTATGGTTGTGAGTCTGCTCATGGTGCTGAGTGAAATTAAATAATCCACGTCGTGAGAAAGTGTAGATGTAGCAACTCAGGGAAAAGAAAATCTCACTCCAGGGTTTCGCGAGGTGAAAACAGTTACTTTAAAGGAGCGTAAACCACAACAAAACTACACACATGAGCAGAAGCCAAATAATTGACTTGCCGTACAAACTCAGGGTATTACACATAAGTCACACACATAAATATATGTTGCATAGAACAAATACAGGAGTGACGTCTAAAATGAAAATGGTAACTGGGCGGGGTCCTGATAAAATGTCTCTGGTAAAGGAATACATTCTTCTTCTATTGGAGGAAGTGGATTGACCAGTCGATGTATGCGTCTCTCCGGGTCGGGTCTCAGTGGTCTGCCGATGGCAATCTGAGGATTTAAATCTGCGAGGCTCTGGAGATAATCCATCACTCGCTGGTTTAAATGCTCTTGAGCAATGATGTACTGGATAAGGTTGGCCAGAACTGGGTCTCTCTCAATCCGCCCACCGGGAAAAGACGTTATTTCTCTGGGTGCTGCACGACTTGGGAAGTAATAATATCCTCGTTCGCGGGCATAGGGTACTGCGGATCAAAGATGAGCAATCGCTTCTTTCGCAGCAGCTTCTATGGCCAAGTGTGGGGTTGGCATAGATTTCCCCAGGAAGGAAACTTCTATTGGATCTTGGTTGGGGTCTACAGGAGGAATGTGTACTGCTGCCCAATATTCCGAGGTGGATGGGGTGATCCTTGATTTGAACAGCTCGTACTGGGGTGGCTGGGTAGAACCCATGGTACTGCGGGTAAAATCCCACAATAATTTGACAAAGCTACCTGGGGTTGCATCTGGGGTTCTCAGATGAAGGTTGGGGTTCGGCATGACAGGAAGAAGCGTGAGTGTTGTGCGCAAAGTGAGGGTTGCTGGGTAAGGTCACAAGGTGGCCTTTATATAGCAATGGAGCCGGATCGTTTTACCGTGGTGAAAAGTAATAAATTTGCCAGCTTGGCTCCAAAGGTCAGGTCAGTGTCAGAGATACACATATCTCATAAAGAGATGTGTTACTGTGGTTGTTGTCGGGCTGGTTTTGGTAGTTGTGCCCGGAAGAATATGCAGCTATGCGCTGACCAAACATGCAAGGCTATTATTAAAACAGAGGCACAAAGACAGGCTGCGTTAATATATGCGGTCGCATGATTACAAAGCGAGGATACATTGAAACTTGGTACTACTCATACGGCTCAGTCTACCTCGTTTATGTCTAAACGGGCGTGCCTGGCGGATGTCGAGGCTTCTCCACGTGTCTCTCTGCCGGGATTAGTCGAAGATGGCGGAGGAACTGCAGGGTCGGGGTAGTGAGAATGACCATTTCGGGGATTGTTGGCCACAACCCCGTTGGAGTGTGCTCCCAATATGCTACGAAGCACTTCTGGGGTTATCGCAGCACCTTGGCCGATGGCTGGGGCAGATCTCGGGGTCTCGATTGGTTGTCCAAATAGCACGACCGGGTTGTTGGTGTTGGGCTCGTTTTCTTTTCTCGCCGGGGCTCGACGAACCAGCTCTCCACGAGCTGCTATTAGATCAATGGTGATCTGGTCGAACAGTGCCTCTAGTGCACTTACATAGCGCACTAGGTGCAACAATGCGGGGTCCGTCTCGTGGTCTCCATTGGCGACTTGGGGTGGTCTACCATACCCTTCTCGTCTGGGGTAGTAGTGGAACGAGCGACAGTTAACTCTGGGCGACAAGTGCCTGAGATGAACTATAGCCTCTCGAGCGGCTAGCTGGATGGCTTGTGGCTCAAAGGAAGTTGTTCTTCCGGTGAACCGGTAGGGGCGCTCGGGTGCTAGACTCCTACCGTAAATGTGCACAGTGGCCCAGAATTGGCGGTCTTCACCGCTCATGGGTCCTTGATACACAACATATTCTGGTGGCTCCTCTAACGCGTAGGCACGACGGGTGAGGTTTGCGAGGATGGTCACAAAACCTCCAAGGTTGGTTGCTGTGGTTTCGTTGTGCACTATAGGTCCAGGCATTGTGGCTCGGTTTGGGGGTAGCGGCTGTGCTGTGCTGGGTTGAGGCTAGCGTGCCCCTTTTTATAAGAAAAAGGGGACGGAGTCTTCCTTCGAACGCTTGCGAGAAAGGACTATTTAGGGGCCGGTCACTGGCACATGAGTGACAGGTTAGGTTGATAGGTTGGGCACCGACTGCCAAAAGGTGTTGGGTCACTGTGTGGCTATCTTGCACGAGAAGCTTGGCTGGGGTTTGGTTAAGGTCTGGTGGGTTGGTTTGCCTAAGTTTATTGACCTGGCTAGCATAGGATTAGCCAATGGTCAGCCTGGCTCTGATACCAAGTCTGTCACGACCGGTTTTCTAGGTAATAAATTTCCAGAAAAGACTGTCGTTCTCATCAGCCCCAGGATTACTGTTAGCTGATGAGGCTCCAACTTGATACAGAAATTCCAAGTAAAATACAGAATATGTAGTACAAGACCATTCTGGCCTGTGGGTACAACCAATGGTTTCTAGTGATTGATGGCGGAAGCGGGTTGCGAAACATCTGTGTCTATGGGACTCCATTCCCCATGGGAACAGCTGACCAGGTTAAATTCCTATCTTCGCGAGGCTGCTATCTCCATTGCGTGGGTTCCGGAGCTGGCATCGCGTCGCTCCTCTCCGTGCAGAAAAATCTGGCCAAGACAATAGCCAGGGACAAGCCAGTGAGTACTTTGAATGTACTCGCAAACATTATGAACACAGGTATAATATAACAATAATGTGCTGAAAAATATTTTATGCTCATGACGTCGGCCACAAAAGATAAGTAACTCTCGGATGCGTGCAAGCAAGCTATTTATAAAATTGCAATAACCTGATAGTATAAAAGAAATTTATGAAATAAATAACAAGTAATGCCACAGTCGGGCGTCTGAGCGACGCCACATAAAGGGCTTTAAAAGAAATGCCACAGTCGGGCGTCTGAGGGACGCCACATAAAGGGCTTTAAAAGAAATGCCACAGTCGGGCGTCTGAGCGACGCCTCATAAAAGGGCTTTAAAAGAAATGCCACAGTCGGGCGTCTGAGCGACGCCTCATAAAGGGCTTTAAAAGAAATGCCACAGTCGGGCGTCTGGGCGACGCCTCATAAAGGGCTTTAAAAGAAACAATCGAAGTGAATATCCCGGAGGTAGAACCATCCCGGAGATACACGATAATAACAATAATATCATGGGTTAGTCAAATAATAATAATCATAGTTATCACCAGTCACAAGTAGTAATTCCATTTCTGGATTAATAGTTTCACCTCCGAAGACCGACACTAAGATCGATACTTGACCCATCCCAGACTGTAATCCTTAACCATGGACACGGCTATTCGAATAGGTTTATTCTCTGCAGAGGGTGTACTCTTTACCCACGAGTAACGGATTTCTTTAGTCCATCGGGACTAATTCCATCTACGGTCTTTTTGTTGAAAACACACCTAACTTGCACACACCAGCTTATCACACACGTGTCTGGAATCACCCACGACACCTGTTAAGCAAACTCTAAGTGGGGAGGCTACAACCTCGCGTAGCATGGGATCAAATTTATATCGCGCGCTCTAAGGGGTGGCCTCCCCTCTCTGTCCCAACCGGAAACACCCATGCTCCCGGATCAGGTGGCCTGCCTACCAGTTACAACCAGTATCTTCCACCATGGCCTCTCTGTACGGTGTGTGCTAGAAAGAGGTTGACAACTTACTGAACCGTACTCTACTTACTGTAGAGACGAGTGGTAGTACGAAACAAGTATGGGGGTTACTGGAACAAGACTCGATCTACGGTCGACTCAGGAGGTTCAAGTATTCCCTGCATGATTAGTATAACGAATATATTTCAACCAATACAATCAACACTCATTATATCTTACCATGCCATACCGGACATAACCGTCCCGATGGTGACCGGCGACAAACTCATGCCTACCCAAGGCAGAGGTTTTCCCGGTTCCTACCGGTATGCATGCAAGGCACATGAGGATGATTATCATCACAAGTGTGTTCATTTCCAACAGCATGGAAATCAATAACATGCACCCATGCATATGATCATATCACATGAAATAACAAGTCCTTCGAAATGCGGTGGTGTTATAAATGCATCAATGATTACTCCAAAAATTATTATGCCGGGGTTCAGAATGCTTGCCCTCAGTGTGTGGAAAGGCAGGGTGCTCTCCAAACTTTTGAAAGTTTTCTTCTCTTTCCGCAAAATCCTATTTGAAAATATATTTGAATTAACACATATTTCAAAAACAGAACCAAAAAGTTGTTTGAAATTTTTTTAAATAAATCTTAAAATAAACTAGATCAAATTTGAAGAAGGTAGGAAAAAGAATCAACTCATTTGGACTTATATTTAAAAAGTTATAGCTAGTCAAAGTTCTGGTCAATATCTGTTTTTAAATTAAAACAGAAAAGAAAACGTTTTGAAGAGATTACGCTTTCGCGCAGAGAAGACGTATTACGGGTATGACGCCTCCACTTACTCCAGCGTGGACGGCGCGGGGTCGCTGACAGTGGGTCCAGGGGCCCACTGGTCAGGTTTGACCAGTCGCCGTGCGTCGTCTCCCTCCTCTGCCCGAGCGGAGCGGGGCTCCGGCGATCGTCGCCGGCGTTTGGCTGTTCCTCGCGGGCCCCCGAGGGTGGGGATGGATCCGCACGGCTGGGGCGTTTCTCCCGGTGGTCGAAGGGTTGCTGGGGAAGGAGTAAATCGCCGGCGGCGAGCTCCGCGGCGAAGGGAAGCTTCGGTGACAAAGTGAGTTTGTGGTGGCGATGGCTCCCGATCAAAATCAAGCAGGGGAACGAGTTCACGGGAGGATGAGATGGTTCCTGGTGAAGAGAGCGGAGAGGGGGAAGCTCTGGTTGCGCCGAATGGAGCCGGGAGGCGGCGGTGGCCGAACTGACCGGAGAGGTTGAAGAAGACCTGCTCCCTTCCAATTGGTGACGATGGGGGCGCTAGTGAGATGGCATGAGGCTACCTGAGGGCTTGGAGACGCTCGGGGCTTCCCTTTTATAGCGTGGCAAGGCGGTTCCGCGGCGGCCGTGGATAAGCTCTCCGGCGAACCGACGTTCTGTAGCTAGGGCGACGTGGCGGCGACGAGGGCTAGCAGACACGCTTGCGGATGAGCTCGCACTGCTCCAAGGGCCAGGTGGCGAGCGGGCGAGGCTTGGGCGGCGCGGAACGGCGCAGGGCTGTTGGGCGGCGGCGGCGGCTAGCGCTTGGCCTGCCGGGCGCGGCGGGGGCTGCTTGGCGTGTAGCGGAGAGAAAGGGAGTGCGCGACAAGGTTCTGCAGAGCGGGCCAAAGCCGTGGGGGCCAGCGTGTCGGCTCGGGCGCGCGGCTGCAATACGCGCGCTCTGGGCGAGTCCAGTGCATGCACTGGGTGTGCTCGACAAAATGCCAGAGCATGCTACAGAGCTTGGTTGAGACTGGCAATTAACAGACCTAGGTTAGGAGGAACGGGGAGTCTAGTGGACATGCTGGTTTGATCAGAGGTGCAAGGTCACAATGCAAGACAAAAACATGTCAAAACTGGCCATGCATACCAGGTGTTTGACAAAATGCCAAGGGCACTTAGGCATTTCTTGGAGTGGCTAAAATCTCCAGATTAGTGTCTCTGTGGATGAAAGAGAGAGTGGTGATGTTAGTTGGACAAAAGAAGAAACTTGTTAGTGCAAGTTTTACAAAACTTCAATTCTGGACAGGAAATAAATGACATTATTCCATGAACCAAAAATGATCTAAATGGTGCATGCTCCTGGACTTAAGGGTTTAACATGGGGGACTACAAGTAGGAGAAATAGTTAAGGGTATAGGACCAACTAAAATGGTGGTTGCTGTACAAATCCTCAAGTTGGACCAGAATGGAAAAGAGGTTGATACACTCAAAATTTTCAAAGAACAACCCTGGATTTTTGCACAAAGTGGAATAATATGCTCCTACTGACCTCCCCTAATTTTGGTAGAAGTTTTAAATGAATACTCAAATAGGTTGTAGTGCAAAATGCACTCTGGACCAGAGAAGAAAAATTGAGAGTAGGGCTCAAAATATTTAGTGAGTGGAATATATTTTTGCATAAAAGTGATTTAAAAACATCACATGACATCTCCAAATTTTTGTGGAAATTTTAAGTGAATCTATCAAATGGTTGTAGTTCAAATATGGCCATTTAACCTTAAAAAACTATTTTCAAGAAAGTAAAGATCAAGCAATTATGTTAGTTAATTAGTTATACTGATAAAAGGAAAGTTTTTCTTGAGAGGTTAAACAAGTCCAATAACATATTTGAAAAGTTTTCTCTTTGGGAAAAACTCATCATAACAGGGAAGGAAATGATTTAAAAAATCAAAATGGAGCTCAGAAATCCAAAGTTTTAATTCCTAAAAAAAAAATTTAATTTAATAAAACAAGGCCAAAATTTTGGGGTGTCACACCTCCCCACTTGTTTACTTCCCCCTAGAGCCCCCAGACACTACAGGCCAAGCCCAGAGCACTAGAAAAATGGCCATGCCGGCCATATGCACGCTCTAAAGCGCGCTACAGTACACTCCCGCACTGTAGCCTCCCCCTGCCAAGCACCTCCGGCCACCTCGGCTCTCCCCCTCACGCCAGTCGATGCTCCTCGACATCCGCAGCACGCCACGCCTCTGTTCCCCTCCTTCCTCTCCCTCCTCTCGCCCCAGCTTGCACGCGCGCCGGCCGCCCGAGCGCACGAGTGAGCGCGCTCACACGCATGGTGCCCTGGCCCCCCTGCTTTCCCTCTTTTCTCTCCCCTCGCCCTAGACCAACCCCACGAGCACCGCAGACACGCCCACGCGCACCCCCATGGCTTCCAGCAACGACAAGAAGCTCGCCGGCGCACGAGCCATGGTGCACCTCGCCCCCCTCCTATTTAAGCCCCCCGAGCTCTCCTCTCCTCACCACTCGCCCTCTGCACCACCATATCATCCCCCTGCACCCCCAGTTCCACTCCGGACGAGCCCGAGCTCGAGCTCCACCGCCTCGGGTCGCCGTAGATCTCGTGGTACATGCCTCCTTTGCCCTCTCTCTCTCGATCTGGAACCGCCTCACCTCTCTTACCACTTCCCCTCTGTCTCCCCTCTCTATTGCAGTCGGAATCGACCAGGGCAAGCTCCTCCCGAAGCTCTACCGCTGGCTTCCTTGTCGCCGGAGAACCCCTGCGCTCCGGCGACCGCCTCCACCTCCACCCGAACGGCGACTCCGCCCTGAGCACGCCGGTGCCCTCGGATCGCCTCGCCGTCGACCACAGTGACGCCGGTGAGCTCGCCTCCCTCTCTGGCTCGAGGTGGAAGACGACGGCCGTGGGGCCCGTCAGTCAGCCTCACATACTGATGGGTGGGTGGCCCCACCCGTCAGGTTTAAAACGCACACGCGCGTGTACCGGTTCGCTGCGTCGGTTGAAGGCGTATTTTTCCTTTACGCCTTTGACGTGCCAGCCTCGCGTGGGCTGAAACCCATCTGGGCCTGCTACACTGTGGTCCTTCTGGCCCAGTGGCACAGTGCCACTTTTCTTTTTCTTATTCTGTGAAGTTTCCAAAAAATCCACAGATTTAAATATTTGTCCAAATAAATTAATTCCAACTCCTAAATTCCTAAAATATTGCAACCTATTTAATGGTGCAACTTTCATTCAAATCCAACAAAATTTTCTCCACTGTAAATATTTAAATGTGATTTTAAGCATTTAAATATACCTTTGTAAATCCATTTCTTCTATTCTCCTACTCCAAATCCAAAACTAGGAATTTTCCCCTTCTTAGTTTTCACCCTAGTATTTAACAAAAATAAGTTGACATTTTTCTAAGCACTTTGGTTTTTCTATTTTACTATTGCCTTATTTTCTCGTTATTTTCTTGCGACGATTAGATCCCGTACTAGACGAAGTTGCTGAAGAAGAAGAAGGAGAAGGATTTGAAGAACTTGAAGACCAAGGCAAGCAGCCCTTTGACCATGTCTATGAAACCCCTTTTATGCATGTCATATAGCACTTTTATTGCTTGCATCGGAAACATGATACTGTGATGACCACATGGGGTGGTTTGTCACCGTTACTTCCTCGTTGATACTTGCATTGTGCATGACCCTACCTTCTTATGAGGGTTATCCCGGTGGGAGTAGATAGGATGCTAAAGTAGTGCTACGCAAAAAGGGACGGGAATATGCATGGTGATGGAGACAAAGGATTTTCAAAAGACTTTTCGAAAACCCCACCGGGTGCCACTTATGCCCGGGGGAGATGATGAGTTGGGTAGCCACTTGATGACGAAGTGGTGTACCAAGACAAGTGTGTGTTGTTTTCAAAATGGATTGGTTTAAGTTGCGACTGTTATTCCAAACTTACATGCGCAACCACTCTACCCTTGTATGGGAAAGGGCATTATTGATTATCTAGGCCGATACTAGCTCGGAGCCCGCATTACTAGTGACGGGGGAGAGTTGGTGCTCTCTCTCGTGACGGGGTCATGCCAGGTAGGGCGGCCATGACTGTTTTCACAGGGCACCGGATACACCATTGTGTCCCTTCCCGAATGTTACGATCTCGAGTGAGTCTCGTATGATGTACATTGTGAGGATACGGTACAACGAGTGGACTCCTTGTTAGTGTCGTCTAGGGAAAGATAGTGATTGGGTGCTTACCCCGGGTACTTGAGGTATCGCGGGTCGTGGATGACACGGAAGTTCCCCGGATCTTGTGGGTAAAGTGTGCAACCTCTGCAGAGTGTCAAACTATTCGAATAGCCGTGTCCATGGTCAAGGACAGTTGGGTAACCGCTCTTGGGCTACGTCCACGTGTTTACAAACCAGTGTGTGTGTTTGGATAACTACTTGGGTCAAGTCAAAGGACTTGACATGACTGAGATGGGTTGATGCCCACTCTGTTTATGTTGATATCTGTGACCTGTCCTCATGGTTACTTGAATTCTCCTGATGCATGTCTGACAAGTTGTTGAACATGTCATTGCACTCAAAACTAGCTTTCTGCAAAAATTTACCTATATCATGCATTGTTACATCTTGAACCAAAACATGGGTTGCTTGCGAGTACATTCAAAGTACTCATTGGCTTGCCACTGGTTATTTAATTGGCCAGGCATGGAAGAACAGGAGTTCGAAGAAGAGTTCTTTGGAGACGAACATGCGAACTAGGACGTTTCCCAGTCAAAATGCCTGTAGGGTTAAGGCAGATGGCATGGGTTCTACTTATCGACGAAGATTTCCGCTGCTTAAGTTTATTTGGTATTCAGCCCTTATGGCTTTATCTATGTAAGACTTGACCATAATGGTCATAATTTGTGTAAGACGGTATGTATGGATGTAAGACTCTTGTTATTTAGCTTCTATGTGTTCAGTGAGCATTGATCCCTGGGATCACTGTACACGTGCGTTCGGTGATCACGACTTATGAGTCGGGGTCCCCACACCTGGGTATGTCCGGCGTCCCGTGCCCGCGCATATCAACCTCACCTCTGAAGCCCACCAGCATCCTCGAGCCTCCTCCTCTCTTTAGCCATCCCTTGGCATCTGCCGTGCGCCCACCACGACACAAGGGGAGTGTGGGGCGCGCCCCCTGTTGGTGTCAAAACCGGCGGATCTCGGGTAGGGGGTCCCGATCTGTGTGTCAAGGTTGATGGTAACAAGAAGTAAGGGACACAGGTGTTTACCCAGGTCTGGGCCCTCTCGATGGAGGTAAAACCCTACTTCCTGGTTGATTAATATTGATGATATGGGTAGTACAAGAGTAGATCTACCATGAGATCATAGAGGCTAAACCATAGGAGCTAGCCTATGATGGTATGAATGTAATTGTGATCGGTCTTCTAAGGACCAACCTCTCCGGTTTATATAGACACCGGAGAGGGCTGGGATTTACATGGAGTCGGTACAAGGAAGGAAATATAGTATCCAGATCACCAAGCTTGCCTTCCACGCCAAGGAAAGTCCCATCCGGACACGGGCCGAAGTCTTGAGTCTTGTATCTTCACGCTTCAATAGTTCGGACGTTGTACACAGTCCGGCTGTCTGGATACCCCCTAATCCAGGACTCCCTCAGTAGCCCCTGTACCAGGCTTCAATGACGATGAGTCCGACGCGTAGTATTGTCTTCGGCATTGCAAGGCGGGTTCCTCCTCTGAATACTCCAAAGTGGTTATCGAACTCGTAGACCGTGTCCGGATCCACAGGATGATCTTCGTATGGTATAGATCTGATTTGCTGGCAGTCTTCGTGCGTCGTGCCCTTGTATCGTGTCTCGGTCCAATGTGAACCGACATTTCCTACCCCACAACGACTCGTGTTACGAGGCAGTTTCATTGGCACGTCCCGTCGAGGCAGAGATCGTGTCCCTTTTATTACGGGATTTTCCATCAATATGAGCGTGCGTGACCCCACGACAGCCGTTGGTATTACCCCGTGTGTTTTTAGATAAACCTCAAACGGTCACACCGGGGACTCTTGATATTCACCCTCTTTATAAAGGGGTCGAGACCTACGCCTCTGTCTTCACCTTCCTCGCGCCTTCTCGCACCTCGAGTTCTAACACCCAAAACCTAAGATCCACCCCTCCGGAATCCGCCAGTATGTTCGGATCTGATCCTCAAGGCTGGTGGGTCGCCTTCTCAACCGAGGAGAAGGACATTGCAAAGCTTAGGGAGGTCGGATACCCGACCGCAGATATCCAGCACATGCTTCCTGCTCCAGGGCAAGCTATCCCCACGCCGGAGCCCAATGAGTGTGTTGTTATTGTCCCACACTTCCTCCGTGGTTTAGGTTTCACCCTTCATCCCTTCGTGAGGGGGCTCATGTTCTATTATGGGCTGGATTTTCATGATCTGGCTCCAAATGCTATCCTCCATATCTCGTCATTCATTATCGTGTGCGAGGCTTTTCTCCATGTCACGCCACACTTCGGCTTATGGCTCAAGACCTTCAATGTGAAGCCGAAGATGATCGAGGGGCGACACGTGGAGTGCGGAGCTGCCATAATAAGTAGAAACACCGATGCCCCATGGTCGGAGGGTTCTTTCCCAGAAGTATCTGACGTATGGCAGCGGAGGTGGTTTTATGCTACAGCCCCAAGGGGCACAAAGTGGGTAGCCGCCCCCGAGTTCCGCTTGGGCCCCCCGTCGCAGTTGGCGTCCTGGACAGACATAGGATGTAATTGGGGGCCCGCAAGCGACGTACCAATACTGCAGAACCGCATCCGGGAGCTTCTCGAGAGGGATATCAACCTTGTCAGCGTAATGCAAGTGATGTTAATTCGGCAGATGTTGCCATGCCAGCGCCGGCCTCTTCGGATGTGGGAGTTCAATCCGGAGGGTCCGCAGACGGCGAAGCACTTCTTTGGCTTAAAGCTCGAAGAGATGTGCAAATTATTCTTCGGACGGAAGGTAACGTGTCCGGATACCACCGAGGATGCGGGCCTAAGCTGCAATCGCCTAGATACTCAAGTAAGTAGCCTTGATACCGGACACCCTGTTTTGTTTTTTTCAAGATTGTTTATTCTGAATATCATCCACATCCAGGAATGGCTCAGCAAGGCGGAGAGAATCAGGTGTCCGGCGCCACTTCCCGAAGGCTCGCCCACCCCTACCGTGCCCAAGATGCTCGACCAGGTACTCAGCAGAATGCCCTCGGGGAAAGACAAGGGGAAGGATGAGAGATCCGAACTCCACACACTACGCATCTGAACCGGGGATAGTCGGGGAGGAGAGGTCGAGGCCGCCTCCCCACGCGGGAAGAAGAGGGCCGCCTCCGAAGATTTGGAGGCAGAGATGCCCCAATTGGGAAAAAAGGGATCCCTAGGGGTCCTTGCCCCGATAGGCACCCTCACCGCATCATGCCCTCCAACGGGCCAGCCCTCCAACGAGTCGTAAGTCAATCATTAACTTAAAAGGTATTGTATTTCTCCTGGATCGATGACCAGGACTCAAATTTTTGAAGTCCGGCTGGCAGCTCTTCTCAACAGGGATTGTCTTCGGGCGACCTTCCACCAGAGATGATGGAGAGCGATACCCCACCCTCCTCTTGGATTCTTGACGCGGGCGACACCGAGGTGTCGTCACGGAGGAGCCCGGATCCGCCAAGGATGGAAGCCAATGCGTCAGCTGCCCTAAGTCCGGACGTACTGACGGGCTTACTAGAGCGAGTTGCGCTCTCGGAGGAGCACCGCTCATTAATGAGCGCGGTTGCTCAAGAAGATTTCATCCGCTACAAGCGGTTTGAATGAAGCATTCACAAGCCTGCTCAGAGGTTTTGAGGTATGTAATGGAAAACTCATTATTTCTTTGGTTGTAAGGTACGCGGTAGGTGTGCCCCATATAGATAGCAGCCCCTGAGACTCTGGTTGCCCGCCCTAGGCGGTAAACAGGGGATCATAAATCAATGATAGTGTTGTAAACGTGTGCAGGTACATGTGGGTCCGGCCACTAGCCCGTCCGTTGAAATTGTCGAACTATCAAGGCAAATTGGGTCGATTGATGCCGATATTACTCTGATGAATGAGCGGCTGGATACATCACAAGGTATGTGCCCCTGTCTCCCATTGCATAGGAAAATATTAAGGTGGCATGTATTAATATAATTTGTCCGGACTGCAGATGGTGCTGCTGCCGTGGAGGCCCTGAGGGCTGAACTTGCTCTAGCCAAGGAGCAAGCTCGGGTGAGCAATGCGGCTGCCCTAAAGGCGGTCGAGGAATTGAGAGCCGAACAGGGTGCTCATCGCCGAAGCGAGGAAAAGATAGCCGAAATGGATATCGAGTTAAAACATGCCGCTGACCGGTATGAGCTCCTGAAGAAGGAGCATGAAGATAAATCGGCTGACCTGAGCAAGGCGCTGAATGCCACCAAGGAAATACGGACCGAGCTCAGGCGTGCGCAGGAGGAGCTTCAACAAGCCGGAAAAATCACGGCTAGAGGCTCCTATTTGCTGCGGATGAAGTTCTTTGATCCGAAGTACGCTCCCCTTAATAGACGCTGGAGCTCGCAGGATGCATACGTGGACCTGGCGAGGAGTACGGCTGATGCTATGGAGTTCTTCAAAGATCAGGGTGAAAAGGAGGTGGAGAAGCTTTTTTGGTCGCAGTTCCATGCTCCTACTCGCCCGCTGCCGTTAAGTGATAAGATGGCTGTTGTGGCGGAGCTTCACAGGCTGTCCGGGCTTGCGATGCGGTCTGTAATAGATCATCTTTGGCCGAAGGAGCCTAAGCCGGACAGCTACTTTGGTTTAGTGCAACAGTTCCTTGGGGCCGTGCCCCGGATCGATGCCATGAGGAGGTCAGCATGCATAGAGGGTGCGTGGATGGCCCTTGCATGCATTAAAGCGTATTGGACGGATATGGATGCCACTATGATAGCGTCTCCGGATCCGGTAGGGGGTCAATATCCGGCCGGGCACTACTTGGCGTAGGTCACGGAGGGTGCCCGCCTGATAGAGGCGCAGTTCCTGAAGGATCTCCTTTTTGAGTGATGATTCAAATTATTGTAAAAACATTTTGATTAGAAGGTTATATTTATAATTTGTGTCTGAAAATATGATTGTGTCCCCTGTGCTGCCGTTTATATATCTATATCTATATATATATATATATATATATATATGTAATCCGAAAGATAGCAGTCGTTGGCTTCAGCCCCCACGCATACAATGCGGGGGTGTTCGCGAAAAAATGTGCCTGATCACTCTTTATCCAACGTCTTGGTCCGGCAAGGAGGTGATCGCACGTCGAACTAGGCAACCAGACTATAGCTGTAACACTTTCGCTTAGCCACAGGATTCTAATATTGGGGCTACTATGTAGCCCCTGGTACCATCGCGTGCATCCGAATACGGGTGCGTATGTACCTGGCTGAGAAATGGCCCTTTGTTAAGGCCGAGGAATCATAGAGATTCCCGTGAGTCATCGAGTGGTTGATCAGTCTCTCGCTGTATCATGACGGTCAGTTTTCGGCTTTCTCTACTGAGGTGCTCATCAGGAATAACCAGGGCACAATCGCAGTAGTTCTCCTTTGGCCACCTTAGCCGATTATAATGGAACGTAAGGCGGCAAACCCAGGAGCCGGGCAATCTCAACATTTGACCAAAGACATGATTCAGAGTTGATGCATATAAGGCCAAACTCGTGACGCCGTACACTCCCGAAGGTATTCGGACTTTCTGACAGATGATGGGCTCAAGAATGCCCATTCATTATAAACCATGTATGTCCAGGTGCGTGCACTAATCTGTCGTGGCGTAATGCCAAAAACGGCAGTATCCTCTGTGGGTATGGAACCCGTGGGATGATGAAACAACAAGAGGCAATAGAAAAGGTTTACACAGGGGCTTAATCTAAAAAGAAACCTGATGGAAGAGGCCCTGCTGCACGTCTGCGCCTTTGTCTCCGTTGTGCCGCATCCTGGAAGGGTATCGCGCGAACATTGTCTGCGGAAAAAGGGGATCTCATAGAAGAGTGCAACGTAAGTGTGTGATGGATAGTAGAAAATGTAAAATGCTGGCCTGCCAATAAGGTTGAGCCAAGAGTGTGGGGCTTTATTATTAGCCCATGGTGTCTGCTATTGGATTACATATACAATTGCCCTGGTTTAATGTGGGTTGTCGGACTCGTCTAACCGTGTCCATGGTCTTAATGACCTGGTATAATTTTGTTTAGAGGCCGCTTATAGTCCGGCCGCTAGGGCCGTCGCGTATTCCTCTGCGCGCAAAAGGCACTCCGTTGTTTTGCTAACGGTGATGACGTCGCGTGGACCGGGCATCCTGAGTGTAAGGTAGCTATAATGCGGCAATGCGTTGAAGCGAGCGAAGGCCATTCTTCCAAGCAATGCTTGATAGCTGTTTTGGAAGGGTGCGATGATGAAGACTAGGTCTTCGCTTCTGGAGTTACCTAGAGAGCCGAATGTTACCTCCAGTATGACGGAGCCCTTGCTATAGGCTTCAACGCCTGGTATCACCCCTTCAAAGGTGGTGTGAATCTTGCTGATTCTGGATGAGTCTATCCCCATCCTGCGGACAGTGTCCTCATATATTAAATTGAGCCTGCCGCCACCGTCCATGAGGACATGAGTGAGATGGTATCCGTCGATTATTGGGTCAAGCACCAAGGCATTTGATCCTTCGTGCTGAATGCTAGTTCAACCGTCTAGGTGATCGAAGGTGATCGAACAAGACATCCAACAGTTAGGTGTGGGTACGATAGGCTCTATATCGCGTGCATCTTTATGGGCGCGTCCGTGCCTTCCCAAGGATGGACGAGTCGCGTGGATCATGTTCATTCTTTTAACCTCTGACGGGAATGTTTTCTGTCCCCCAGTGTTCGGTTGGCAAGGTTCATCCTCGTCTTCACTTGGTGTTTCCCTTCCCTTGTGTTCAGTGTTTAGTTTGCCGGCCTGCTTGAAGACCCAACACTCTCTATGCGTGTGGTTTGCAGGTTTGTCGGGGGTGCCATGAATTTGGCATAGTCTATCCAGAACTCTATTCAGACCGGACGGTCCCTCTTTACTGCCTTTAGGTTGCTTATTTTGCTGGTTAGGTCGAGAGCCTCGGAATCCGGCATTAACCGTTATGTTGTCCGGGCTCCCTTCCTTGTTTTGGCGTTTGTTTTTATTATGCTGTGGTTTCCCGTTGCCACCCCTTATTTCGGATGTGTTGCGGTCATTGGTGCCTTTACAGGCAAGCCAATTATCTTCTCCCGCACAAAAGCGGGTCATCAGACTTGTTAGGGATGCCATTGTCCTTGGCTTTTCTTGGCCGAGGTGTCTGGCGATCCACTCATCCCGGATGCTGTGCTTGAATGCCGCTAAGGCTTCGGCATCCGGACAGTCAACGATTTGATTCTTCTTAGTGAGGAATCTGTTCCAAAGCTTGCGGGCAGACTCTCCGGGTTGTTGGATTATGTGAGTTAAATCGTCAGCATCCGGAGGCCGGACATAAGTCCCTTGAAAATTGGCCCTGAAAGCGTCCTCTAGTTCTTCCCAGCTGTCGATTGAATTTTCGGGGAGGCTTTTCAACCAGTGCCGGGCCGGGCCCTTTAGTTTGAGGGGAAGGTATTTGATGGCATGGAGGTCATCTCCACGAGCCATGTGTATGTGGAGGATAAAGTCCTCGATCCAGACCCCTTGGTCTGTCGTTCCGTCGTATGCCTCTATGTTTACAGGTTTAAAGCCCTGTGGGAATTCATGGTCTAGTACTTCATCAGTAAAGCACAGGGGGTGAGCAGCCCCTCTGTATCTGGACGCGTTGTGGCATGTCGTCGGCTGTTGTTGTGTTCGGTGTTTATTCCGAACTGGTGTTTGGTTGTCAAAATTGTTTTGACAGCCCTAGTCCCTCGCCGGGGTGTCTCCTTTAGATCCGTAGATGTACCTAGCTGCCCCAGCTTTCTTCTCCAGGTGCTCACGTAGATCGTGGGCGTCTTCGGCAGCTGATTTATTATGGCTATGAGGTGGTACTCCTGGTCTTCTGTTCATATTGTTCTTCGGTGGAACGGCCTCGTCATCGAATTCTGGCAGTAGCTTGCGTTTTGGGTAGCTCTTTGTATGGCGATCATCGCCATATCTTTCTTTAGTGTCTAGCACTTTATTCCATCTGCGATTGAGCGTTTCCTGTGCGGCTTTAAGCCATTGCTTCTGCTTCTTCAGACTTCTCGTTGTGGCCATAAGCTTTCTACGGAGGTTCTCTCGTTCCACGCGTTCTTACAGAACGATGAATGCGTCGTTGTCCGGACTGTCTTCTTGTCCTGGGCCGGATTGGCGAACTCGTCCCTCTGGATCGTTTTCTTCGGGCGTATGACCCGGACTATGTTCGGCGTGACCTGGTTCGTCCTGCTCCATTGTTGGTTCTGTTTGGTCATTATTGCCATCGGGGTTGACCGGAGTATCCATTCTTCTGGCGCTCTTGCTGATATTGTTACTGTTGCCGGATTTGGAACGGCGTCTGCACCGTCGCTTTGGTTTTTGTCCAGGGGTGTTATCTTCCGGATTGCCACCGTCGCCTTCCTTGGGCGTATCCACCATATATATGTCGTGTGGCGAGGCATGAATCCGGCACCTCATAGATTTTGAGTCTTCTCCTGCATCGTTGTCCATACCGTCGATGCCTTCGAAGTCGAAGTCCAGCACGTTGGTTAAATTATCATCCGTGGCTATGAAGTGGGTGGTGGGTGGGCAACGAATGTCTTCGTCGCCTGCTTCCCACTCGAGCTGGACATAATTCGGCCCGAGATTCTCTGTCAAAGAGAGAGTTTTGAATGAGTTTAGTATGTAGCCGAAGGGCAAGTGCTGAAAGATGTACGCCGCGGTGAACTCCATCACCGGAGCCCAACCGAGATCGGCAGGCCCGGGGACGCACTGACTGGAGCCTACAACCGGACACGAGTCCAGGGGCCCGGGGTCACTGGTTTCCTCAAAAGTGAAGCCTGTGTTTGGCTCCATCGCCGATGAGGGTACGGCCTGTGGGGCGTGGTCCAGCCCTCCGTCTTTAGGCAACGCAACCTGTCCTGGATTTAGGGTCGGGGCTTCCGCCGGGATGATATCCCAAGCAACGTCTGACGGCATGTCTAAGCCGTGCTCATCATGACTGTTCGACGTTTCCGGCGCTGGCCCGAATTTGCCGAAGATCAAGTCTCCTCGGGTATCCGCCGTGTGGTTCAGGTTTCCGAACACGATTTGAGGGCCAGGGGCATAGCTATCGATCTGCTCCAAGTGGCCAAGCGAATTGGCCCGCAGCGCGAAGCCGCCGAACACGAAGATCTATCCGGGGAGGAAAGTCTCACCCTGGGCAGCATCGTCAATGACGATCGAAGGAGCCATCGAGCCTGGCGACAACGTCACAGAGGAACTCTCAATGGAAGCACCAATGTCGGTGTTAAAACCGGCGGATCTCGGGTAGGGGGTCCCGATCTGTGCGTCAAGGTTGATGGTAAAAAGAAGTAAGGGACACAGGTGTTTACCCAGGTTCGGACCCTCTCAATGGAGGTAAAACCCTACTTCCTGGTTGTAGCGTCCAGACCTCAAACAGTCTGATCTTTGTGCATCAATGTCATCCCTGGATCAGTAATGCTGACATGCACAGTACTTGAAGGATTTATAACAAAGTAGCAATCACACACTTATTACAATAAATATGGCTTAAGGCCATCTAATAACGATAAGAGCGGAAGGCTTGGAAGATAAGCGAGTCCATCAACTCCAACGGCATCACTGAGTATAGAACCACGATCCTAAAGCATCTTACTCGTCATCTGAAAAGTCTGCAACATGAACGTTGCAGCCCGAAAACGGTTCAGCACATGGAATATGCTGGCAAAGTAACACATAGAGAGTAATGAAAGAGTAAGGCTATACTACATGCATATATGGCTGGTGGAAAGCTCTATGGTTACTGTTTTTGCGTAAAGCCAGTTTTTCCCTACTGCAAAGGAATAAATTTATTTAACTATCATGGTGGTTGTTAAACATTGAGAATGGTTGACAGCATTCTCAATCCCAATTAAGCATCATCATTAAACAAACCCAACAATATTAATTAAAGTAACATGATGAGATTCACATGATAATCCAAGTAGTAGATACTCAAAACGTCCATAACCAGGGAACGGCTAATCATGATTAGTTTATACACTCTGCAGAGGTTTGTGCACTTTTCCCCACACGACTCGATCTCCTCCGTTGGTTTTCTCGCACTACATGGTGTTTGAGAAACGGATGACCGAGACATAGTCTTTCAGAAGCACTAGCACCTTACGATGGGTAGACCTATACACCTACTTTCCCCTACATCTGCTAGTCTACCACTATAAGAGTTCGCACGACTTAGTCAACTATGCTAGAGCCCATAATTGCAAGTGGCTGCACATGGAAGTTCTAGCATGAATAATCTTATGATCCCTTTGAGCCTGGGTGGCGGTCCATAAAAAACCAGGCAATCCTGGTCTACCCACGTGCCTAGACAGGCAATCCTGGAATAACCAGGTACCTCAATCCACCCAGACGTGTATTAATGTTGCCACCTTAAATAAACCATTAATTAACAATCTCACATCTGTCATGGAAATTCACTCACCCAATCCACGTCTACTAGCATAGCATGGCATAATAAGCAAATGTAGAAGTAACTCCCAAGGATTTGATAATAAAACAGGTAATAGGTACTACCTCATCTACTTCCCAAAACCCACAATTTAATTAGATCCTATTCATGCAATGTTTGAGGATTGACCTAATGCATAAAAACTAGGTAATAAAGAAGTATGATCAAAGTGTTACTTGCCTTGCTGATGATCCACGTAACCTAGGGATTCGAAGTAGCAAGCGACGCAATCCGGGTACTCTATCGCAAACAAACAAGCAAACAAGCATACAATAAGTACTCATCTAATGCACGGGTAAAACTCAAATAAGAAATCTAACCAGAAAGTTCAACTTAAGAACTCCGGTTTGCAAAAAGAATCAAATAGAACCAAGAAACAAAACTCAAACGGCGAAAAAAAACTAGCTTCGTTTACTAATCTGGACCTAAGTCAAATTTTACAGAAGCAAAAACGGATTTGAGTAGATTATTCGGAAAGAGGGTTTCGAGACGAAATTCTAGGCACTTGAATCGCCTGATTCTGATAAACGAGCGAAAAGATAAACTAAAACGAAAATCGGATCAGAAATCGCGATCAGAAAAATCGCGGAATAAACCCGAGAAAAGAAAAACGACGAATAGATTAACGAACGAACGTTCGTTATCTCGATCTAAACGACGGATACGTTCGTTAAAACGAATGAATGAGCGAACTCTCGCTAAATAAATAAACCGAGAAAAACATAAACCGATCTAGAGAAAAAAAACGAATCAAGGGTTTTTCTAAAAAATTGAAGTGGTTTTTCTAAAAAAACAGTCCGACGGCGGCTTGGGCAGTACCTCGGCGAGGCACTTCGGTGGGGCGGGGCGGCTCCGGCGGCGGGGTTGAGGGGCGGCGGCGACTCGGCGGCGGGGCTCGACGGCTCCGGCGGCGGGGTTCGGCGGCGGCGGTGGCGGCAGCGCGAGGCGGTGGGGCTGGCGGCTGCGGTGGCGGGGTTCGGCGGTGGCGATTTATATAGGGGGGCTGGCGGCTGGCTTGGGCGAGGGGGCACCCGGGGAGGAGTCCGACTCGGACTCTCCTCGGCGTCCGTGCCGCGCACGGCGGCGCGCGCGAGGGGAGGCGGCGGCGCTGGGTTGGGCCAGCCTGGCTCGGCTGGGCTTCGGCCCAGTCGGGCGCGGGCGCGTTTTTTTTTTTAAAAAAACAACTTTGCCGAAGTGGAAAAAAATTCTAGAAAAATAAATAAAAATCTAAAAATACCCAAAATAAATTTTCATCATCCAAATAAAATTTTTAGAACTAGATGAAGATTTATTTGGTCCTAAAATGCATTTTTTGAAAATCGTGCATTTTTTCCTAAATTCAATTAAAATAGCAAAAACACCAAAATAAATCTTATTTGATTTTTTTATTAAATCCTCATTATTTCTTTATTTTGGGAAAGTCATTTTATTCTCTCTCTCATATTTTTTAATTGAAATAATTGAAGATAAAATAAATAAAATCAAATGATTCTATTTTCAAAATTTGAGAAAAACTCAAATATGAAAATAACGGAATCCCCAACTCTCTCCGTGGGTCCTTGAGTTGCGTGGGATTTCTAGGATCAAGGCAAAATGCAAATAAAATATGATATGCAATGATGATATATGTATAAAATTCGAAATTGAAAATTTGGGATGTTACAAACCTACCCCCCTTAAGATGAATCTCGCCCTCAAGATTCGGGTTGGCTAGAAAAATAGGTGAGGGTGGTCCTTCAACAAATCTTCCTATCGCTCCCAGGTGGCTTCATCATCGGTGTGGTGGCTCCACTGAACCTTACAGAACTTGATAACCTTGCTGCGGGTGACTCGGCTGGCATACTCAAGAATCTTAACTAGTTTCTCCTCATAGGTCAAATCACTGTCCAACTGAATCGCCTCTAGTGGCACTGTATCTCTCAGTGGTTTATCATCCATCTCTGCGTGGCACTTCTTCAACTGGGAAACGTGAAACACGTCGTGAACTCCTGACAATCCATCAGGCAATTCCAACTTGTAGGCAACCTCTCCCATACGCTCCAAAACTTTGTATGGTCCCACAAAATGTGGCGCTAACTTTCCTTTAACACCAAAATGCTTGACTCCTCGAAGTGGAGATACCCGAAGATAAACTCTATCCCCGACTTCGTAAACTGTCTCCTTACATTTTGCGTCTGCATAGCTTTTCTGCCTGGACTGGGCTACCTTGAGCCTGTCGCGAATCAACTTCACTTTCCGTTCAGACTCTTTAATCAAATCTGGTCCAAACAGTTGACGGTCTCCAACTTCGTCCCAAGACAACGGGGTTCTGCACCTCCTTCCGTATAAGGCTTCGAAAGCGGCCATCTTCAAACTGGATTGATAATTGTTGTTGTAAGAGAACTCCGCATACGGCAAATTGTCGTCCCAACTAGATCCATAATCTAGCACACAAGCTCTCAGCATGTCCTCTAAAATCTGATTGACTCTTTCGGTCTGTCCATCTGTCTACAGATGAAAAGCGGTACTGAACTCTAGCCTGGTACCCAAGGTTTCGTGCAACTGATTCCAGAACTTTGAGGTGAACTGGGTTCCTCTATCTGATACAATGATCCTTGGAACTCCATGCAGACATACGATCCTGGTCATGTAAATCTTGGCCAATTTGGCACTGGTGTAAGTAGTCTTCACTGGAATGAAATGAGCTACCTTTGTCAAGCGATCGACTACCACCCAAAACGAGTCATAGCCTGAACGAGTCCTGGGCAATCCTGTGATAAAATCCATGCCTAGCTTATCCCACTTCCATTCTGGTATCGGCAATGGTTGCAACAACCCTGCTGGTTTCTGATGCTCTGCTTTTACTCTCTAACATACATCACAAACTGCTACATACTCGGCAATGTCCTTCTTCATTCCGGTCCACCAGAAAGTCTCATTCAAATCCAAGTACATCTTGGTATTCCCTGGGTGAATCGAATACGGTGAATCATGGGCCTCTTGCAAAATCAACTTCCTGATCTCAGGGTCATTGGGTACATAAATGCGGTCCTCAAACCATAAGGTATCGTGCTCATCCTCACGAAATCCCTTGGCTTTTCCCTTGTTCAACTTCTCCTTTATCTTAGAAATTTCCTTGTCGGTCTTCTGAGCTTCTCTGATCTTATCCACCAAAGTCGAATGAATTTCCAATGTGGCTACATAGCCTCTCGGAACTATCTCCAAACATAGTTCGCAAAAGTCCTCGGCTAACTCCTTTGGCAGTCCTGCGGTCATGAGTGTATTGACATGGCTCTTACGGCTCAACGCGTCAGCTACTACGTTAGCTTTTCCGGGGTGATACTGCAATCTCATATCATAATCCTTGATGAGTTCCAACCATCGCCTTTGCCTGAGATTCAACTCCTTTTGCATGAAAATGTACTTCAAACTCTTGTGATCCATGTACACCTTACAATGATTTCCGATAAGAAAATGTCTCCATGTCTTCAATGCATGCACTACGGCTGCTAACTCCAAATCATGTGTGGCATAATTCAACTCATGAGGTTTAAGCTGTCGTGACGCGTATGAAACAACTCTTCCTTCCTGCATAAGCACTGCTCCAAGTCCTCGACGTGAAGCATCGCAATACACCTCGTAATCCTTGGCCTGATCCGGCAAAATCAACACGGGCGAGGTAACCAAACGTTTCTTCAGTTCCTGGAAACCGGCCTCACATTCCTCAGTCCAAATGAACTTGGTATCCTTCTTCAACAACTCCATCATGGGCTTTGCGATCCTTGAAAAATTCTCAATGAATCTCCGGCAGTATCCCGCCAGTCCAAGAAAACTTCTGATCTCCCCAACTGTCGTTGGTGCTTCCCAATTAGTCACGGTGACAACCTTGGTGGGGTCTACTGCTATACCTTCTTCGGATATAACATGTCCGAGGAATCCAACTTCCTTCAACCAAAACTCACATTTGCTAAACTTGGCATATAACTGGTGTTCCCTGAGCTTCTCCAATACCAAACGCAAATGCTCCTTATGATCCTCTTCATTCTTTGAGTAGACCAAGATATCATCAATGAACACCACAACGAACTTATCCAGGAACTCCATAAATACTTTGTTCATCATGTTCATGAAATAGGCAGGTGCGTTAGTCAAACCAAATGACATAACGGTAGACTCGTACAACCCATACCTAGTGGTAAAAGTCATCTTGGGTATATCCTGCTCTCGAATCTTCAGCTGATGGTATCCTGATCGCAAATCGATCTTGGAAAATACCTTTGCTCCTTGCAGTCGGTCAAACAGATCATTGATCATCGGCAGTGGGTACTTGTTCTTGATGGTTACTGCATTCAATCCTCGATAATCAGCAACCATCCTTAATGATCCGTCTTTCTTCTCCACTAGAAGTACTGGTGATCCCCAAGGTGAAGAACTTGGGCGAATGTAACCTTTATCCAATAACTCCTTAATCTGACTTTTGATCTCCTCCAAATATTTTGCTGGCATCCTATATGGTCTCTTGGATATTGGCCCTGTGCCTGGCAAAAGTTCTATCAAAAACTCAATGTCTCTGTCTGGTGGCATGCCTGGCAACTCTTCTGGAAATACATCGGGAAAATCCTTTACCACTGGTACTTCCTCCTGCACAACTCCTGATAAGGAATTTACGTGCATCCCCTTCGGCTTATGCCTGGAAACATACTTGATCCTCTTTCCTTCTGGTGTTGTAAGCAAAATTGTCTTACTGGCGCAATCAATGTTTCCTCCATACATCGATAGCCAATCCATACCCAGAATCACATCCAAACCTTGAGATTCCAAAATGATTAAATCTGAGGGGAAAACATGCTTGCCAATACTCAATGGAACTTGAAAACATCCTTGACTGGCCAACTATTCTTCCTCCCTGGTGCAAGTTGCAAAACTCACGCTTCTTCATGGCCATAGCTCCTGCTGAAACATGGGCAGTACAAAAAGCCTGCTGAAACTGATCCCATGTGACAGTGTCTGCTGGATAAGTGGCTGTGAAATTCTCCCACCATGATGTTGCGGGTCCCTCAAGCTGATGTGTGGCAAATCGCACCTTCTCCGCATCTGTGCATCCTGCAGTGGTCAACTCCCTGGCTGTCTTGTGAAGCCAATCATCTGCAACAATCGGCTCGGTGCTACTGGAGAACACCGGCGGATTCAGCCTAAGAAAACGGGTTAAGTGATCAACAGGTAGTGGCAGTGGTGGATTATTGTTGTTGTTGTTGTTCCCCTGATTCTGATTCTGGACTAGTATCTACATCAATGCATTTTGCTGCTGGATCAACTGAGTGAGCTCCGGTGGGAAGGCAAATCCGTTATCACGCCTCGGAGGCATCTGGGGTTTAGAAAAGAAGAGAATATAGAATAGAATGAGGTCTAGAGGGAAAACACTACCCATATGCACATGAGACAAATAGCAATCAAAACACTTCATTCAAACAAGCAAGGGCATACAACGGTCTATCTATCGTTACAAAGTGCTCAGACTATAATAGATACATGGAGGGAAATTCTACTACTTTTATGGTGGTCTACTAGAAAAACTGCTCCGATGAAGACTCCATGACATCTGCTCTGGCTTCATCAACATAGTCATCATCACTATCATCTGGGTCTGAGTCGGTGTCATCGATGAGGATGTAGTTCTCGGGACAAGTGCAATCTTCGTCTTCTCCAGTTGCTGGAAATCCCATGAACACTCTTAGCTTCTTCCTCAGATCATCATTCTTCTCGACTAGCTTTGATATTTCCTCCTCATATCCATCGCATGTAGACTTGAGTTCTTCCTCCAGTTCCTTGATCTTGGTCATGGCTTTCTTCAGATCCATCATGCCTGCACACATCTGGTTCTCTTGGCGTCGAATGTGTTGGTTTAACTCCTAGATGAAAGCTGCAACTGATCTGTCTTTCCTGGTGTTGATCATCTCCCATTGCTCATCTCGGCACCCACAAATCTGGTAGGTAGTATCCTTAAGCTCCTTGTGGTAAACTTCTCCAATATGTCCCATGGTGATGTGAGCTGCCATGCTCTTCCCTAAACTCCAGGTTGGTGCATCAAAGGAAAACTCTATGGTCTTAGTGACTGGCATGAACGTCCTTCCTGGAACTTGAACTTGAATCATCCAACGCTCCTCTTCAGGTAAGGTGGCGTTGTAGGTTCCGGTGAAGCTTGGCACTCCGATCTTTAGGTACTTAGTAACTTCCTTCAGATGTCGTCCAAAGGGTGTATCTTCATCCGGTTGCATGAACTTGTTCCTTGCATCCGCCATCCAAGAAGGATAGAAAATATGAGGAGTTAGAATGAGAAGAGAGAGTAGTGATCTATGGCTTTTGCTTAGTGGTCGTGTCCTACAGTCAGCGTGTGCTCTGATACCATCTTGTAGCGACCAGACCTCAAACAGTCTGATCTCTGTGCATCAGTGTCATCCCTGGATCAGTAATGCTGACAAGTACAGTACTTGAAGGATTTATAACAGAGTACCAATCACACACTTATTACAATAAATATGGCTTAAGGCCATCTAATAACGATAACCGCGGAAGGCTTGGAAGATAAGCGAGTCCATCAACTCCAACATAGAGAGTAATGAAAGATTAAAGCTATACTACATGCATATATGGCTGGTGGAAAGCTCTATGGTTACTGTTTTTGCGTAAAGCTAGTTTTTCCCTACTCCAAAGGAATAAATTTATTTAACTATCATGGTGGTTGTTAAACATTGAGAATGGTTGACAGCATTCTCAATCCCAATTAAGCATCATCATTAAACAAACCCAACAATATTAATTAAAGTAACATGATGAGATTCACATGATAATCCAAGTAGTAGATACTCAAAACGTCCATAACCGGGGACACGGCTAATCATGATTAGTTTATACACTCTGCAGAGGTTTGTGCACTTTTCCCCACACGACTCGATCTCCTCCGTTGGTTTTCTCGCACTACATGGTGTTTGAGAAACGGATGACCGAGACATAGTCTTTCAGAAGCGCTAGCACCTTACGATGGGTAGACCTGTACACCTACTTTCCCCTACATCTGCTAGTCTACCACTGTAAGAGTTCACACGACTTAGTCAACTATGCTAGAGCCCATAATAGCATGTGGCTGCACACGGAAGTTCTAGCATGAATAATCTTATGATCCCTTTGAGCCTGGGTGGCGGTCCATAAAAAAACAGGCAATCCTGGTCTACCCAGGTGCCTAGATAGGCAATCCTGGAATAACCAGGTACCTCAATCCACCCAGATGTGTATTAATGTTGCCACCTTAAATAAACCATTAATTAACAATCTCACATCTGTCATGGAAATTCACTCACCCAATCCACGTCTACTAGCATAGCATGGCATAATAAGCAAACGTAGAAGTAACTCCCAAGGGTTTGATAATAAAACAGGTAATAGGTACTACCTCATCTACTTCCCAAAACCCACAATTTAATTAGATCATATTCATGCAATGTTTGAGGATTGATCTAATGCATAAAAATTGGGTAATAAAGAAGTATGATCAAAGTGTTACTTGCCTTGCTGATGATCCGCTTAACCTAGGGATTCGAAGTAGCAAGCGGCGCAATCCGGGTACTCTATCACAAACAAACAAGCAAACAAGCATAAACTCAAATAAGAAATCTAACCAGAAAGTTCAACTTAAGAACTCCGGTTTGCAAAAGGAATCAAATCGAACCAAGAAACAAAACTCAAACGGCAAAAAAAACTAGCTCCGTTTACTAATCTGGACCTAAGTCAAATTTTACAGAAGCAAAAACTGATTTGAGTAGATTATTCGGAAAGAGGGTTTCGAGACGAAACTCTAGGCGCCTGAATCGCCTGATTCTGATAAACGAGCGAAAAGATAAACTAAAACGAAAATCGGATCAGAAATCGCAATCAGAAAAATCATGGAATAAACCCAAGAAAAGAAAAATGACAAACAGATTAATGAACGAACGTTCGTTATCTAGATCTAAACGACGGATACGTTTGTTAAAAAGAACGAACGAGTGAACGCTCGCTAAATAAATAAACCGATCTAGAGAAAAAAAACGAATCTAGGGTTTTTCTGGAAAAAAACTGAAGTGGTTTTTCTAAAAAAAATGGTCCGGCGGCGGCGGCTTGGGCAGTACCTCGGCGAGGCACTCCGGCGGGGCGGGGCGGCTCCAGCGGCGGGGTTGAGGGGCGGCGACGACTCGGCGGCGGGGCTCGGCGGCTCCGACGGCGGGGTTCGGCGGCGGCGGCAAGCGGCGGCGGCGGCAGCGCGAGGCAGCGGGGCTGGCGGCTGCGGCGGCGGGGTTCGGCGGCGGCTTGGGGCTGCAAGGGGGCGGCGGCGACGATTTATATAGGGGGGGCTGGCGGCTGGCTTAGGCGAGGGGGCGCCCGGAGAGGAGTCCGGCTCGGACTCTCCTTGGCGTCCGTGCCACGCACGGCAACGCGCGCGAGAGGAGGCGGCGGTGCTGGGTTGGGCCGACCTGGCTCGGCTGGGCTTCGGCCCAGTCGGGCGCGGGCGCACTTTTTTTAAACAACTTCGCCGAACTGAAAAAAATTCTAGAAAAATAAATAAAAATATAAAAATACCCAAAATAAATTTTCATCATCCAAATAAAATATTTAGAACTAGATGAACATTTATTTGGTCCTAAAATGCATTTTTTGAAAATCGTGCAATTTTTCCTAAATTCAAATAAAATAGCAAAAACACCAAAATAAATCTTATTTGATTTTTTTATTAAATCCTCATTATTTCTTTATTTTGGGAAAGTCATTTTATTCCCTCTCTCATATTTTTTTAATTGAAATAATTGCAAATAAAATAAATAAAATCAAATGATCCTATTTTCAAAATTTGAGAAAAACTCAAATATGAAAATAACGGAATCCCCAACTCTCTCCGTGGGTCCTTGAGTTGTGTGGGATTTCTAGGATCAAGGCAAAATGCAAATAAAATATGATATGCAATGATGATCTATGTATAACATTCCAAATTGAAAATTTGGGATGTTACACTGGTTGATTAATATTGATGATATGGGTAGTACAAGAGTAGATCTACCACGAGATCGTAGAGGATAAACCCTAGGAGCTAGCCTATGATGGTATGAATGTAATTGTGATCGGTCTTCTAAGGACCAACCTCTCTGGTTTATATAGACACCGGAGAGGGCTAGGGTTTACATGGAGTCGGTTACAAGGAAGGAAATATAATATCTGGATCACCAAGCTTGCCTTCCACGCCAAGGAAAGTCCCATCCGGACATGGGGCGAAGTCTTGAGTCTTGTATCTTCACGCTTCAATAGTCCGGACGTTGTACACAGTCCGGCTGTCCGGATACCCCCTAATCCAGGACTCCCTCATCCCCCCAAGGCCCAAACCGAATTGGTTTAGGGCAAGGGGGGGCGGGCCCCTCTTTCCTTCTCCTCCTCTCCCTTTCCTTCCCCCTTCTCCTAGTCCAACAAGGAAGGAGGGAGTCCTACTCCCGATGGGAGTAGGACTCCCCATGGCGCGCCCCCTCCTAGGCCGGCCGCCCCCTCCCCCTTGCTCCGTTATATACGGGGGCAGGGGGCACCTCTAGACACAACAATTGATATCTTGATCTCTTAGCCGTGTGCGGTGCCCCCCTCCACCATAGTCCTCCTCGATAATATTGTAGCGGTGCTTTGGTGAAGCCCTGCGACGGTAGAACATCAAGATCGTCACCACGCCATCATGCTGACGGAACTCTCCCTCGACACTCGGCTGGATCGAAGTTCGAGGGACGTCATCGAGCTGAACGTGTGCTAGAACTCGGAGGTGTCGTAGTTTCGGTGCTCGATCGGTCGGGCCGTGAAGACGTACGACTACATCAACCGCGTTATTCTAACGCTTCAGCTTTCGGTCTACGAGGGTACGTGGACAATACTCTCCCCTCTCGTTGCTATGCATCACCATGATCTTGCGTGTGCGTAGGAATTTGTTTGAAATTACTACGTTCCCCAACAGATTCCCCCTCCGGCGGAGCGCCGGCGAAGGCTCCAAGATGGGATCTCGTGGATACAGAAGCTTACAGTGGTGGAAATAGTTTTTCATGGTCGCCTCTGATGTTCTCGGGGTACGTGGGTATATATAGGAGAAAGAAGTAGGTCGGTGGACGCCCGAGGGGCCCACGAGATAGGGGCGCGCACAGTAGGGGGGGGCGCCCTTCACCCTCGTGGCTTCCTCGATTGGTTCTTGACTTTCACTCCAAGTCCTCTGGATCACGTTTGTTCCAAAAAGATCGCTCCCGAAGGTTTCATTCCGTTTGGACTCTGTTTGATATTCCTTTTCTTCGAAACACTAAAATAGGCAAAAAAAACAGCAATACGGGCTGGGCCTCCGGTTAGTAGGTTAGTCCCAAAAATGATATAAAAGTGTAAAGTAAAGCCCATAAACATCCAAAACGGGTAATATAATAGCATGGAACAATCAAAAATTATAGATATGTTGGAGAGGTATCAAGCATCCCCAAGCTTAATTCCTGCTCGTCCTCGAGTAGGTAAATGATAAAAACAGAATTTTTGATGTGGAATGCTACCTAGCATAATTCTCAATGTAATTTTCTTTATTGTGGCATGATTGTTCAGATCCAAATGATTCAAGATGAAAGCTTATAAAACATAAAGAATAGTAATACTTCGAAGCATACTAACAAATAATCATGTCCTATCAAAATAGCATAGCCAAAGAAAGCTTATCCCTACAAAATCATATAGTTAGGCCATGCTTCATTTTTATTACACAAAATACTCCCATCATGCACAACCCCGGTTTCAGCCAAGCAATTGGTTCATACTTTTTAACGTGCTTCAGCTTTTTCAACTCTTACGCAATACATGAGCGCAAGCCATGGACATAGCACTATGGTGGTATATGGTGGTGGTGGTGAGGACAAAAAGGGAAAAGATAGTCTCACATCAACTAGGTGTATCAACGGGCTATGGAGATGCCCATACAATAGATATCAATGTGAGGAGTAGTGATTGCCATGCAATGGATGCACTAGAGCTATAAATGTATGAAAGCTCAACAAAAGAAACTAAGTGGGTGTGCATCCAACTCGCTTGCTCACGAAGACCTAGAGCTATTTGAGGAAGCCCATCATCGGAATATACAAACCAAGTTCTATAATGAAAAATTCCCACTAGTATATGAAAGTGACAACACAAGAGACTCTCTATCATGAAGATCATGGTGCTATTTTGGAGCACAAGTGTGGAAAAGAGATAATAGCATTGTCCCTTCTCTCCTTTTCTCTCATTTCCCTTTTTTTTGGCCTTTCTCTTTTTTTGGCCTTTCTCTTTTTTTATTTGGTGGGCTCTTTGGCCTCTCTTTTTTTCTCTTTTTTTATTTAAAGTCCGAAGTCTCATCCCGACTTGTGGGGGAATCATAGTCTTCATCATCCTTTCCTCACTTGGAACAAAGCTCTAATAATGAAGATCATCACACTTTTATTAATTTACAACTCGAGAATTACTACTCAACACTTAGAACAAAATATGACTCTATATGAATGCCTCCGGCGGTGTACCGGGATATGCAATGAATCAAGAGTGACATGTATGAAAATTATGAGGGTGGCCTTGCCACAAATACAATGTCAACTACATGATCATGCAAAGAGCAATATAAAAATGATGGAGCGTGTCATAATAACGGAACGGTGGAAAGTTACATGGCAATATATCTCGGAATGGCTATGGAAATGCCATAATAGGTAGATATGGTGGATGTTTTGAGGAAGGTAAATAATGGGTGCATGATACCGGCGAAAGTTGCGATGTATATAGAGGCTAGCAAAGTGGAAGGATGAGTGTGCGTATATCCATGGGCTCACATTAATCATAAAGAACTCATATACTTATTGCAAAAGTCCACTTGCCCTCGAAGCAAAGTACTACTACGCATGCTCCTAGGGGAAGGGTTGGTAGGAGTTAACCATCGCACGATCCCGATCTCCACTCATAAGGAAGACAATTAAAAGAGCACCTCATGCAACAAATTTGTCACACAACTTTTACCATACGTGCATGCTACGGGACTTGCCAACTTCAACAAAAGTATTTCTCAATTTCATAATTATCCACTAGCATGACTCTAACATTACCACCTCTATATCTCAAAACAATTATCAAGCATCAAATTGATCCTAGTGTTTTATGCACTTTCTATGATAGTTTTTATTATACCCAACTTGGATGCTCATCATTCTAGGACCAAATTTATAACCATAGCAAATACCATGCTGTTCTAAAAGACTCTCAAAATTATATAAGTGAAGCATGAGAGATCAACAATTTCTTCAAAATTAAGCCACCGCCGTGCTCTAAAAGATATAAGTGAAGCACTAGAGCAAAAACTATCTAGCTCAAAAGATATAAGTGAAGCACATAGCGTATAATAATAAATTTTAATCAAGTGGGCTTCTCCCAAAAGGTGTGTACAGCAAGTATGATTGTGGAAAACTAAAAAGCAAAGACTAATATCACACACGACGCTCCAAGCAAAACACATATCATGTGGCGAATAAAAATATAGCTCCAAGTAAAGTTACCGATAAACGAATGACGAAAGAGGGGATGCCTTCCGGGGGCATCCCCAAGCTTAGGCTTTTGGCTATTCTTGAATATCTTGGGGTGCCTTGGGCATCTCCAAGCTTAGACTCTTGCCACTCCTTATTCCATAGTCCATCAAATCTTTACCCAAAACTTGAAAACTTCACAACACAAAACTCAACAGGAAATCTCATAAGCTCCGTTAGTGAAAGAAAGAAAAACTACCACATAAGGTACTGTAATGAACTCATTCTTTATTTATATTGGTGTTAAACCTACTGTATTTCAAGTTCTCTATGGTCCATACCCTTACATACTAGCCATAGATGCATCAAAATAAGCAAACAACACACGAAAGGCAGAATCTGTTAAAAACAGAACAGTCTGTAGCAATCTGTAACTCTCGAATACTTCTGATACTCTAAAAATCCTACAAAAATAGTAAGTCCTGGTAAATTTGTCTATTGATCTACAGAAAAAAGAATCAACACAAAATCACGTTCCTGTGAATTTTTAAAATTATTTTCGTACCTGAAAAGTTTCTGTTTTTCAGCAGAATCAAATTAACTATCACCGGAGGTTATCCTATAGGTTCTACTTGGCACAAACACTAATCTCTCCCTAATAATAAAGCACGGATTGACTTTGTCGGGTTCACCGTCACAATACGCTTTCGCTCAGTCGTAATACGCTTTTACGATTCGTATAGACAAAATCGTAATATAAACAAGGTGGTACTAATAAACGCCGTCCTCACGTTTCGTATGTGGTCACCAGCTTCGTAAGTCAGGTGGGCCAATATTTAAATTTTGTTATGGGCTGCTAAAAATAGTAGCGTCATGTGCTAAAAGTTTTGACTCCTTTTGTAAATAATAGTCCCACCCTGCTTTTTTATATCAATTCTTAGCAATTTATATAGGATTCTCGAGTTGCAAGATCAAACAAGCAAGGCAAAAACAAGGACGAGACACGCCTCATATTGCGAGAGACAACTGGTCTAAAGGAAGGAGAGAAGAGCCCAGAGGAGGGGAGAGACAGCCGATCTAAGAGCCCAGAGGTCATGAGTCAAGGAGGAAGGAGGCAGGGGCAAGGCCGGCTGGGATCGAGGATCAGAAATACCATCTGTGGAGGCGCTGTGGAGCTGCTTGGATCGGGGGATCCTGAAGAAGAAAGGTCTGCAGAGCCAGAAGTATTAGACGTGGACGGCCAGCGGGGGTGCCCTGCAATGTGTGGTTGACGTTCGAGCTTGCGTGTCGCCAACACAGACAGTGCCGCTCGGCATGTGGCATGGGCAGCCGCGATGTGCTGGATCGGCTGATCACTTGACAGCATTGCTTGAGGTGCAACGCAAGCAGACAACGGGGGTTCCCTGCAATGTGTGGTCGATGTTCGAGCTTGTGTGTCGCCAACACAAATAGTGTCGCTCGGCATGTGGCCTGGGCAGCTGCGATGTGCTGGATCGGCTGATCACTCGACAACATTTCTTGAGGTGCAACGCAAGCAAACAACACGGGTGCAAATGTGCTACCGCTATAGTTTTGCTTGTTGTTTTTACTCGCCGCCTGGGCGACTGGCCACAAATGTGCTACTTCCTTCAGTTTGTTCTCCTACAATCCTACCAGCCGTGCCAAGAAGGCCATTAGCAAGTGTTAGTTTTGGATTGTTAGCCATGTTGCACGAGTCGATTTGTGTGCCCTGCCTCCTTCAGTTTAATATATTGATCTTGCATGTTGAGCTGCACCTACAGGTGTACTTTTTTGCGATGTAAAAATTCAGTTTTAGTAGTTGTGATTTATTCCAAAATTTTTGCTTTGCTGAGCCAATACTCGAATAACTAGCTCACATTTTTTTAAGATGGTGATATATCAGCAAGTTGAGAACGATGATAACTAATCACACAAGTAAGAGACCTGTATTTTTTCTCCCGTTGCAACGCACGGGCATTTTTGCTAGTTAAATCATAAAAACACATCTAAACAGAAGGTAGATGCAAGATTTATTACTAAACAGAAACGAAAACAAAAAACACAAATAAAATTGGGTTGCCTCCCAACTAGCGCTATCGTTTAACGCCCCTAGCTAGGCATAAAAGCGAGGATAGATCTAAGTAGTGCCATAATAATAAGATAGATCACGAAAACTCATCTCATATTCTCTATGTTCAGCAGCAAGTTTTCTTTGAGGCAAGAAAAAGTAATCAAAAGGGCTAAATTTAATGGGACAAAAGTCCCCAAGATCAATCTCAGGTGGTACGGGTTCCTCCTTTGGCCCTTCATATTGCACAACAAATTCATCATTATAAGCATTCTTTTGGCAGAACTTCGTAAGCCTATACTCAAGAGATTATCCTAGCTCATTGTTTCGAAGAGCGAAATCATTATTAAGTTCAGAAATTCTATCAACTAGGACATTGGTAGGAACCTTTTTTCTAAGATTTTCATTAAAAGCAACATAGTCCACAGATTGAAAACGCCTAATTTCCTCTTGATCAAAGAGGATCGCTTCTATGGGAGGACGGCCAGCATCCACCCTATAGTGCGCAAAGATTTCTTTAGCCTCTCTTATTATAAATCTAAACTCATGAGCCAAAAAGATAGTAGCGGCGCGCTTAACAGAAGAATGCTCAATATTAGAAAATTCCAGGAAAATTCTTTGTATGCAAGGATGCATATGCATAAATTGTCTTTCAAAATCAACTACAAGCATAGCGATAGCATCCGCAAGACTACTAATTCTATGAAGAATAGAACCGCCCATAGAGAGTAAAGCACCGGCATTGAATAACCCCTTTCCCAATGATATTACCACTACCAATTCGAATCTTTTTAGTATGCAAGATAAGGGGTTCTTCAGCAGGAGCATCAGAAGTTTTCATGTTATCATTATTGTCCATATCAACGATAATCTCCCCAATTTTAGACATAACGGCAAGCAAAAGCGAGGAGGAAAAAGAGGGCAAGCGAAAAAGAGAAGAGATTGGGAAAGAGAGGGCAAATAAAACAGCAAAGGTGAAGTAGGGGAGAGGAAAACGAGAGGCAAATGGCAAATAATGTAAATGCGAGGGAGGTGAGTTTGTGATGGGTACTTGGTATGTCTTGACTTGAGCGAAGACCTCCCCGGCAACGGCGCCAGAAATCCTTCTTGCTACGTCTTGAGCTTGCGTTGGTTTTCCTTGAAGAGGAAGGGGTGATGCAGTAATAGTAGCGTAAGTATTTCCCTCAGTTTTTGAGAACCAAGGTATCAATCCAGTAGGAGGCTCCTCAAAAGTCCCATGCACCTACACAAACAAACAAAAACTCGCAACCAACGCAATAAAGGGGTTGTCAATCCCTTCAAGGCCACTTTCAAAAGTGAGATCTGATAGAGATAGTATGATAAGATAAATATATTTTTGGTATTTTATAATATAGATTGGAAAATTAAAGATGCAAATAAAAGTAGATTGAAAGTTTATATGATAAAAGATAGACCCGGGGGCCATAGGTTTCACTAGTGGCTTCTCTCAAGATAGCATAAGTATTAAGGTGGGTGAACAAATTATTGTCGAGCAATTGATAGAAAAGCGAATAATTATGAGATTATCTAGGCATGATCATGTATATAGGCATCACGTCCGTGACAAGTAGACCGACTCCTGCCTGCATCTACTACTATTACACCACACAACGACCGCTATCTAGCATGCATCTAGAGTATTAAGTTCATAAAGAACAGAGTAACGCATTAAGAAAGATGACATGATGTAGAGGGATAAACTCATGCAATATGATATAAACCCCATCTTTTAATCCTCGATGGCAACAATACAATATGTGCCTTGCTGCCCCTGCTGTCATTGGGAAAGGACACCGCAAGATCGAACCCAAAGATAAGCACTTCTCCCATTGCAAGAAAGATCAATCTAGTAGGCCAAACCAAACCGATAATTCGAAGAGACTTGCGAAGATAACTTAATCACACATAAAAGAATTCAGACGAGATTCAAATATTTCTCATAGATAAACTTGATCATAAACCCACAATTCATCGGATCTCGACAAACACACCGCAAAAATAGTTACATCGAATAGATCTCCAAGAAGATCAAGGAGAACATGGTATTGAGATCCAAAGAGAGAGAAGAAGTCATCTAGCTAATAACTATGGACCCGAAGGTCTGTGGTAAACTACTCACAACTCATCGGTGAGGCTATGGTGTTGATGTAGAAGCCCTCCATGGTTGATTCCCCCTCCGGTGGAGCGCCGGCGAAGGCTCCAAGATGGGATCTCGCGGATACAGAAGGTTACGGTGGTGGAAATAGTTTTTCGTGGTCGCCTCTGATGTTCTCGGGGTACGTGGGTATATATAGGAGGAAGAAGTAGGTCGGTGGACGCCCGAGGGGCCCACGAGATAGGGGGCACGTCCAGTAGGGGGGGCGCGCCCTCCACCCTCATGGCTTCCTCGATTGCTTCTTGACTTGCACTCCAAGTCCTCTGGATCACGTTTGTTCCAAAAAGATTGCCCCCGAAGGTTTCATTCCGTTTGGACTCCATTTGATATTCCTTTTCTTCGAAACACTGAAATAGGCAAAAAAAAACAATACGGCTGGGCCTCCGGTTAGTAGGTTAGTCCCAAAAATGATATAAAAGTGTAAAGTAAAGCCCATAAACATCCAAAACGGGTAATATAATAGCATGGAACAATCAAAAATTATAGATACGTTGGAGACGTATCACCCACCGTCGACCGCTAGTATCATCACCCACTCCGCCACCGCCGCCCGAAGGAGGGAGGCGGAGGTGGACGCCCGCACGTGCGGCAGTGACCTTGCGCTGTTTTCAGCAAATATTATGAACTAACCATATTCACAATAACACTTAGTTCTCATGTTTACTCATGTCAATGGCATAATCAACTAGCGAGCAATAATAAATCTCGGACGACAACACTTTCTCGAAACAATCATAATATGATATAACAAGATGGTATCTCGCTAGCCCTTTCTGAGACCGCAAAACATAAGTGCAGAGCACCTTTAAAGATCAAGGACTGACTAAACATTGTAATTCATGGTAAAAGAGATCCAGTCAAGTCATATCCAATATAAACTAATAGTAATGCATGCAAATGACAATGTGCTCTCTAGTGGGTGCTTTTTAATAAGAGGGTGATGACTCAACATAAAAGTAAATAGATAGGCCCTTCGTAGAGGGGAGCAGGGATTTGTAGAGGTGCCATAGCTCGATTGTAAAATAGAGATGAATAACATTTTGAGCGATATACTTTCACTGTCAACGCAATAACTATGAGATCTCGATATCTTCCATGCTACATACATTATAGGCGGTTCCCAAACAGAATGGTAAAGTTTATACTCTCCCACCACCAATAAGCATCAATCCATGGCTTGCTCGAAACAACGAGTGCCTCCAACTAGCAACAGCCCTGGGGGAGTTTTGTTTAATTATTTTAATTTGCTTTGATCTTTTTGATCATGGGACTGGGCATCCCGGTTACCAGCCATTTTCTCGTGAATGAGGAGCGGAGTCCACTCCTCTTGAGAATAACCCACCTAGCATGGAAGATACAGACAACCCTAGTTGAAACATGAGTTGCTCGAGCATACAAAACAGAATTTCATTTGAAGGTTTGGAGTTTGCCACATACAAATTTACTTGGAACGGCAGGTAAATACCGCATATAGGAAGGTATGGTGGACTCATATGGAATAACTTAGGGGTTTATGTAGTTTGGATGCACAAGCAGTATTCCCGCTTAGTACAGGTGAAGGATAGCAAAAGACTGGGAGGCGACCAACTAAGAGAGCGACAACAGTCATGAACATGCATTAAAATTAATCAACACTGAGTGCAAGCATGAGTAGGATATAATTCAGCATGAACATAAATATCGTGAAGGCTATGTTGATTTGTTTCAACTACATGCGTGAACATGTGCCAAATCAAGTCACTCGAATCATTCAAAGGAGGATACCACCCTATCATACCACATCATAACCATTTTAATAGCATGTTGGCACGCAAGGTAAACCATTATAAGCTCCTAGCTAATTAAGCATGGCATAAGCAACTATAATCTCTAATTGTCATTGCAAACATGTTTATTCATAATAGGCTGAATCAGGAATGATGAACTCATCATATCTATAAAAACAAGAGAGGTCGAGTTCATACCAGCTTCTCTCATCTCAATCAGTCCGTCATATATCGTTATTATTGCCTTTCACTTGCACGACTGAACGGTGTGTATAATAATAATAGTGCACGTGCATTGGACTAAGCTGGAATTTGCAAGCATTCAATTCAAGGGAGAAGACAAGGTAATATGGGCTCTTGGTTAAATCAACAATCATGCATATGAGAGCCACTAAACATTTTCATTATGGTCTTCTCCTCTCGACCCCCAAAGGAAAGAAAAGAAAATAAAACTGTTTACACGGGAAAGCTCCCAACAAGCAAAAGAAGAACGAGAAATCTTTTTGAGTTTTCTTTTTAATTACTACTACAAGCATGGAAATTAAACTAACTATTTTTTTGGTTTTTCTTAAGGTTTATCGAACACACAAGACGAAAGCTAGAAAAAGAAATTAAACTAGCATGGATAGTACAGTGAAAAAGTATGAGCACCGACAACTAGAATGAGTGTGTGAATATCAATGTAATGTCGGTGAGAAATACGTACTCCCCCAAGCTTAGGCTTTGGGCCTAAGTTGGTCTATTGCCAAGGATAGCCTGGCTGATATCCGAAGTTATAACTGGGGTCATACTGAGATGCAGCAGCCATTGCCTCCTGAGCTGCGGCATGGTGGCGAGCTGCCTCCGCTCTCCTCTCGTGTTGGGTTGCCTCCTCCCTAGTTACAACATATCTTCTTTTTGCCTGATAATCAAAAAGGGCAGGAGCAGGGAGAGTAACATGGACAGAGCGACGTCTGTCAAATATTAGTCGATACTGGAGGAATTGTTCATTCCTCACAAGAAAACGATGACTAGCCATAGCATTATAATCTAAATAAGCAGGAAGCAACTCCCTATCACCCTCACGTGGAGGTATACCAAGATAGTTAGCAACACGGGTCGCATAATCCCTCCAAACAAATCTCCAGATAAACCATTATTATGCAACCTACGTGCAACTATTGCCCCCAAGTTGTAATCTTTATTACCTAATACAGCACTCTTGAGGACACAAAGATCAGGGACACACATGTGACATGCTTCATCTTTACCATTTAATGCATCTACCAATGAAGAGAGCAAAATAATGTATAGCAGGAAAATGAATGCTCCCTATGGTAGCTTGCGCTATATCTCTAGATTCTCCCACAGTAATACTAGCAAGAAAGTCTTTATATTCAGATTTACGGGGTTTATTAACATTGCCCCACTGCGGGAGTTTGCAAGCAGTAGTAAAATCTTCTAGGTCCATGGTATATGATTGATCATAAATATCAAATAGGATACTTTGAAAATTACACGAAGATGAAAATTTAAACATTCTCACGAATGAATCAGTCAAATAGTAATACTGAGGACACTTATCTTGCATGAAGTCCTCAAGATCGGCATTACGCACATATGCATCAAATTCATCCTTTATGCCTGCATTGACCATAAACTCTTCTGACGGCCATTCACAAGGCCGCACATCAGCTTCCCTTGGTGGTTCATCGTCTTGCTCACGCATAGCGCGCCTGGGTCCTTTCTTTGTTGAAGAACCACCTTGGTATATTTTCCTAGACATATTTCTTCCTCTGAAAAATTTCTGAAATTTTTAGTAACTCAAAATAAAAGTGAATCAAACTCAATAAAATTGATAGCAACTACTCCCACAAGTGCCTAGAGCCTATATCATGCATTAGAATTACATGGGACCTCATAAATTTGACATGCAAGCTCAAGAACAGGGTCACCTAGGCAGCAAAAATTTGCAATGAATAAAGCACTAGAAGAAAAACTAATTGAACCATTGGAGGAGTCACATACCTAGAAACAATCCTCCAAAGCAATTTTGTGAATGGAGCTTTAAGCAAGGAGATCAAAAATCGTAGCAAAATGAGCTAGGACTCGTGCTTGAGCTGGATGGGGATTTTTTGGAAGGAAGATGGAGTGTGTGGGTGCAGGAATAAGTGGAGAGGGCCACCATGGGCCCACGAGGAAGGGGGGCGCGCCCAGTCAGAGTGGGCGCGCCCTGGACCCTCATGGCCAGGTGCTTGGCCCCCTGATGACCTCCGGCAACACACACAATTTCTAGGAATAAACCGTGTTGGATCAATAAACAATCACACACAGCATCCTCTTGAATACTGTTTGCGGCCACCTGGCGCAAACGTTTACCACATAAAAATTGTGTGTGATGGACAGTCTTTGCCGCACAGTTTCTTCTATGCACCGTGTGTGATGCATTCAATAACGCAAACGATAAAATTGTTAATACCATGTGCAGTGGAAACGCTATCACAAACGTTTTAATGGGGAAAATTGTGTGTGATGTACCTGCGAACAGAAACGTTTTCCTTGGAGCGACTGTGTGGGATGTATATACAAACGGAAACGTTTACCGGGATTGACTATGTGGGATGAACTTACGACCGGAAATGATTTCGCATGTATAATTGAATTTTTTAGCACTACTGTACGTATAACCGTATTTGATCACTCACCGGTCGCACACGACCTCATTTTGCCGAGCGTGTGTGCCAGGAGGGCATATCCCCAACGGTTTCTAGGTCTGTGGGAAGAACCTCCCCCCTATCACAATCACTCACTATGTGACGGTCCAAATGCCGTCGCGGAAAAGGGTTAAAAATCGTTTATATAGCACCACCGCGGACCAGTGCACGTTAAGATTGGTGAAGCTGTTGGACCCGTGGTGCTAACATAAGCAGTTTTTTTTCTTTCTTTCTCTCTTTTGACGTGTACAATGGTGCTATCTTAAAAGTGCCACGTAGCATAACTGTCGAGATGATGAAGAGAGAAACAACAAGAAAAGATTTGCCTTCCTTTAATTAAGAGATGGTCTCTCAGCAATAATATGTCTCACCATAAATTTAGGGATATCCCGTCCTGATAAACGGATGATGAGACAAGGTAACTCATTTACCATGAGAGATTCAGCTGCCCCTAAAAAAAGAATTAGATACCTTAGGGTATCTCCAATGCGGACACCTAAACCTCCTGCACTCGTCCGGACCGAGTGGTCCACGCGACTTGTTGTCCAATGCGGTACCCATCGGTCCACGAAGCGGTCTGGACGTCTGTTTTCTGGTCAACTGAAGGAAAACAAGGTGGTTTTGCTGGTGTCTGGGCTGCTACCACGTATGCCTCCGATATCTCGGATCCACCCACAGAGCTCTCTCACACCCACGCGCTTTCCCATGCAAAGTGGTTGTCGTGCATTCATACCGCTCAGGGCCATTCCAGAGAGCCATTGCTGCATTCGTCCCCGTGCAGAGCAGGCGCGCCGATCGAGAGCAGTTGTTGCACATTGTTCACGTCATCAGCTGGTCCTCGTTGGAACTGCTTCGACCATGTGGCCAGCCCATCCACATCCATCGTTGACCTCACCTCCACCGACAACTGCCAGGTCACGGACTCCAACAAGGAGGTGTAGAGCATGGGAGATAGCGGGACCTCATGTCCTGTGTGGGCAAGTCTTTGTCCCATGTCCTACTCTTCCTCGCCGGCGATCGCACCTTTGCTTCCCGGGACTCATGGCCACAATACATGGACAAAGAGGGGAACAACAAGGACTTGCAGGTCTGAGCACTTTCTCGGGCTCATGGCCACCGATGAAGATTCTAGATAACTTCCAGATGCTATTTTTAGTTGAAATGTGTCAGAATGTAATGAATTTTGTCCAAATTAAATGAAAATTATCTGGTTTGCATGAAATTCGTTCATTTTGTTCTAATTTTCTTTCAAATGTATGCATACATGGTTGGATGGCCGGCTCCTTCATCAGTGTCTGTGGACCTATCCGGACCAGTCCTTGGAAAAATACAGTGTTTGTTTTTAGGGTTGGCATTGGAGATGCCCTTACCATATCTGTTATGTGGTGCTTCTTGCTAAGCTTACCGCACTTGATATAATATTTTCTTCGGATGATGGATGTGGAAGGAATTTGAAAGGGCGAATAGAGTGTTGCTCTTTTTCTAGGTAGTACAAAAAGCACTAGTAGAAGTAAAAAAATACATTCAGGTCCATAGACCACCTAGCACCGACTACAAGCATTGAAGCGAGCCAAAGGCGCACCACCATCATCTCTTCTCCCTCATCGGAGGCGGGCAAACCTTGTTGTAGTAGACAGTCGGGAAGTCATTATGTTAAGGCCCCGGGACCAGCAAACCTGAATAACAACTGCCACAGACGAAGAGAAGCATAGATATTAAGATCCAACCTGTAGACCCACAGGTGCAAACAAACGAAGACCGGATCCAAGCGGTTCCACCGAAGACAAACACCAGCCAAATCCCATGATATTCGCCCAAGACACACCTCCACACGCCTCTCCGACAATGTTAGAAGCACCACCTGGACAGGGGCTAGATGGGGAGAACTTTATTTCATCTTTAGAAAATTGTTGCTGACTCGTGTTCCTAAGCATGGCACAAACCCTACCTAAACTAAAAAAAACTAAAAACGAAGCCCTCCTGCGGACAAGGACCGGGATCCACCGCGCCTCCATGGTTCTAGGAATCAAACAAAGTACAATACGAAGGAGTATGAATCAAACAAAGTACAGAGCATTGCTTTGTTGGCAGGCTATGCAGTTGTGCACGCTGCCCACCCATGCTCAGGACACGTGCTCGTCAGGGTGCTCAGGTTGCCTCTCCTATTAAAATATGCCGCCAAGGGCTAGTCCTGGCTGGTCTTGTTTCTTTTTCTTGGAAGGAACTTGAACAGAATTCATCTTAAACATTTGGTTTTCTTAAACTGCAAAGGAGAAAAATGTTATTTCAACATTTTTGGGTTGGGCTGGATATAATACTGACACGAAAATGCATTGATATTACAGATGGGCCGGCTGAAACCAAAAGAAAGAGGAAGCCCACCTGGGCCTTATAAGCCGACTGTGGCTTGATGAAAGGAGACCCGACACCCGAAGAAGGGAAACCCCACCTTTGTCCGGCGCCGCCACCCACCTCTTCTCCCAAACGCTCAACCCTACTTCTCCGACCATGGCCAAGAAGCGCGGCGAGAAGAGGCCACCGCCGCCGCCGCCGCCGGCGGCTGCCTCCTCTGACGAGACGCACTCGGGCGCAGACGAGTCCGAGGACGAAGAGACCATCGCCTTGTCTCGTGCCCCTGCCCGCAAGAACCCGCCTCCGCCGCCGCAGAAGAACGAGGAGTCCGAGACCTCTGAAGAGGAGGAGGAGGAGCCATCCCACGCGGCCCCGAACACTGCCCCCAAGAAGCAGCCTCCGCCGGCGCGACAGAGTGAGGACTCCGACAGTTCCGACGAGGAGGAGGATGGGGGTTCCGAATCTGACAAAGATGAGCCGCCGCCGAAGCCATCTCCGAAGCAGGAGGCGAAGGCCCCGGAGGCCAAGAAGCCGCGCCTTGCTTTCCACCGCGTCTGGTCCACCAACGACGAGGTCCGTATCCTCGAGGCCCTCGCCGCTCACCAAAAAGAGCACGGCGTGCTGCCGCAGCCCGACGCACTGGTCGAAGCCCTCGCCGGAAAGCTCGACAACCGTGCCTACAGCAGCAAGGAGCTCCAGGGGAAGGTCAAAAGCCTCAAGCATCGGTATGTGTCAGCCGCCAAGAAGTACGAGCTCCCGACCAAAGAACACGACCGCCGGCTCTTCGACCTGTCCAAGATCCTCTGGAGCGGCCACAAGTACAGGTCCCGCGCTGCCACCGCTTCTACTGCTGCTCCCACCGCCAAGGCGAACGACCACGAGCCCAAGGGATTTGAGGAGATGTGTGAGTTGTACCCATACCTCGCGGAGGAGGTGAAGAAGATGGAGGCCTCGGGCATGTTCAAGCGGGAGTTCGGAAAGATGGACGACAACAAGGCACGCTTGCTGGACGAGAAGATCAAGAAGCAGAGGGTACAACAGATGAAGGTGGAGCTGCGCCGCAGCGACCTTGCCAGGGAGGTGACCAAGGCGATAATGGACCTGATCGACTGATGGGAGTGAGATGAGCTTACCTGAAACTGTATTGATGACCTGCAATCGATTACAATGCGAGCATCCTAGAATCGGCAAATTGTGGCCTGTTTTGATGGTAAGAATGTTTTCGCGGCAAGGGAGCATGATCACTGATTCCATTGAATAGTGTGCGGTTAAGAGATGCTAGCTTAATGCGTTAGTTCAGTAAAGATGTTCTGCTCTTATTAGTTTTCAAAGCTCGTTTGTACATGATGTTCTTGGTCTTTTGAGTGCTTCAGATTTCGGGAGTGGATTTGATGCGCTTTTGAGCATTTCAGAGATGCAGACTGGAATCGTGAGTCAGGAATCGAATGACTGTTATGAATCACTGGGTTTTGTTTTGCATTGTGGTGGGTTACTGCTGTTCTTGTTGATCTGCTAGTTTTTGTTTGTTCATTAACGCATCCCTATTTTCTTTGCATTGTGGTCAGAAACATCACACAATTCCAAAGTTGATGACTGTTATAGATCCTCAGGCTTTATTTTGCATTGCAGCGGGTTTTGCTGACCTCGCTATCTGCATTTTGCCTGTTTATAGTATTATTTTTCATGGTTGTGGTCTCAGTCTACTTAAAGTTTAGTTCTGGTAAACATACAATGTCTATTTAAAGTATTTTCTTGGCTGCACGCCAACTTATCTTTGTTCAGTGTTTTTTTGTCAAAGCCCTAGAAGTGATACTAATTTGTAGTCACAGCTGCTAAGTATCAGTGGTGTTCTCTCCTCAGGGAGGTTTTTCCAGTTTATATAACGGCAACATCTTAGTTGCTTCATGGTTCCTTATAGAAGAGATGTGATATTTCTTACTAGGGATGGGAGTCACTTGGTTAAGAGTTAGGTTATGACATGTTTCTTGCTTTCATGCTTTTCGTTGTGTTTTTGTAGACGCTTTTTGCCATGTGTTAGGCCACCGTGATTGATCCTTGCGTAAAGAAACATGCCAAGGAAATCATTCTGAGTTCAACATTCCCAGGAGTGGGGATTGCAAAGAACCGATCTCAAGATTGGTATGGGCGCTCACGAATGAACTGGACAAAAATCACGGCAGAGGGCAAATTGCACAGATGCACACGTGGCAAAACATGATTTGACAAAAAAAATTGATGAAAAGGGGTTCCCCCGGCCCATTTTATTGGAACAAGACAACAAATTCCGTCGATTGTTCAGTAAAGATTTTCTGCTCTTATTTGCTTTCATAGCTCGTTTATACAGGATGTTCTTGGTCTTTTGAGTGCTTTAGATTTCGGGAGTGTATTAGATGCACTTTTGAGTATTTCAGAGGTGCAGACTGTAGTTTTAACTTTTAAGTCTGAAATCGATGACCGTTCTGGATCACCGGTTTTTGTTTTGCATTGTGGTGGATTACTGCTGTCCTTGTTGATCTGCTAGTTTTTGTTTGTTCATTAAAGGATCCTTATGTTTTTTGCGGTAAAACAAGTGTCGCCCAAGAAACACCACAATTCTGAAATTGATGTCTGTTATAGATCTCCAGGCTTTATTTTTGCAATTGCAGTGGATTTTGCTGACCTGGCTTGTCTGCGTTGTTTTTCTTTTCTATTTTTCCCAGCCTTATCTCAAATGGGAATGATAATGAGCGAATGTTGGCTCAAGCTGTTATGGTCCGAATGCAACGCTACCCCTCCGATTGCGTGTGATTCTTGGTGCGAAGACATAATCTTTTGCTCCGATTCTATTTTTTTGGCGAAGACATTTTTTTTTGTTTCTTTAGACATCTACACCAGCAACTATATATGCTATAGCATGGCAACTCATTTTCCGAAAAATACGACATATCCCTTTGATATAGCATCTGCAATTTCTGAACAGGGTGAATATTTTCTGCACTGTACCATGGAAATTCTCTATGTTGTAGCATTTCATTCTCTATTCTACGTCATGGCAATTTTCTACTCCCTATGTTCCTAAATAGTTGTCTTTTTAGAGATTTCAAATGAACTACCATATACGGATGTATATAGACATATTTTAGAGTGTAGATTCACTCATTTTGCTCCGTAGGTAGTCAGTTGTTAAAATCTCTAGAAAAACAAATATTTAGAAACGGAGGAAGTATGATGTAGCACGATAATTATCCTCTTGTAGCATGGCATTTCCTGAAGTCATGTGGGAAATTTTCTCTTTCCGTAGCATGGCTATTCTCTATGTTGCAGTACAACAATTTCCGAACATTTTTTTGCAAGTTTTCCTGTTGCAGCATGGAAATTCTCTACATGTGTGTGAGGGAAGAGGGGTGGGTAAGTAGTCTGACAGTGGGGACATCGACGAGGACGCGTCTAGGGCGTCGTTCGCTTGTGGGAGCCTCCCAGAGCGCACGATCGTACGCACCATGATCACATCTGCCATATGATGCTAAATTTCGTGTTTCGACCCTTTTTCGATACCTATTTTAGATATGACCCTAGTTTGATTTTTTTTTCGAGATCTGACCCTTTTGCTACCGCCGGTAGGATTGCATGCCCTACCGTGAAATTTTGCTAAGTATTGAACACAGTGCGTGCTCGTGCCTACTGCCAAGCCCCTTGACGGTAGGGGTTGTACTTGCTATCGCCATTATGTTTGGCGGTAGGGATGTTTCTTACCGCCAAGGTCCCTAACGGTAGGCTGTTACACCATACCGCCATGGACTCTGGCGGTAGCAAAATGGTCAGATCTCGAAAAAAAAATCAAACTAGGATCATATCTAAAATAGGTATCAGAAAAGGGTCAAAACATGAAATTTTGCCGCCGTATGACAACACCATCGTACACCTATACAGCCAGCCCGCTGGCAACACGTTCCACACGTAGCCTATCCCACTCGTCAGTCGGCCTCCTGACTCCTGACCGACACACCGCTGCATCCTGCATGTCGTGGCCAAACTAGCCTCCACTCAACTCGGACGTGCAAACCTGCTGCAGCCACATTCTGGCGACTGAAATTCCATGTCCGTTTCGCATGGCACTAGCTCGAGCAGCGGCCGACCGGGCCAAGTGCAGAAAGGGAGAGGCGGACCGGACAGACTTGTGATCCGATCGATAGCGAGGAGTCGTCGTCGGCGCCGGTCCGTGCAGTATGGGTTCCGGCCATCCACCGCTACCGCGCCCCCACGGGCGTCGACCGGGTCCAGTGGTCTACTCCGTCGCGTAGGTTGCTGTCGACTGTCGTGGCTGAGCTCACAGCTGAATGCTTTAGTTAGTTATAGTTAGGCGTTGAAAAAAAATGAAACTTCATGGGCACTAGCACCCACGGTTTTATTGATATAGAAGAAGCATCCCTCATGAGAATTCCAGAAATTCGTCCCCGACGTGGATCGAACTCTGGTCGTTAGGTTTACAATCATGCGCCGAATTTCTGGAACTCTGGTCCCCGACGTGGAGGACGTGGGCATAGCCCAGTGGTTGGGGGCGCATGATTGTAAACCTAACGACCAGAGTTCGATCCACGTCGGGGACGAATTTCTGGAATTCTCATGAGGGATGCTTCTTCTATATCAATAAACCGTGGGTGCTAGTGCCCATGGAGTTTCATTTTTTTTTATAGTTAGGCGTTGAACGGAGGCAGACGGAACGAAGCTCGTTGCCCAATCAGTCGGCGACGACGAGCAAACCGGAGTGCGGTCGACGCACGGTGAACGGTGGTCGACGAGACGACCTCGTGGAGCCGATCTGGCGGCGAGTGGCGTGACGGCTCGTCGGCGTACGTGCCGGCCATTGGAATGGCGAGGAAAGCTTGAGCTTTACAGCTCCAAAGGTTTTCTTTTTTGGCCGTCTGTCTCTCTTTGTGAACGTGTGTGGAATAAATGGGAGAAATTCGCGCCTTTCGATCTGCTCTAATAAAGCAAAGGGAGCTGTTGGGATCATCAAATCGTACTTGTTTGTTTTGATTCAGGAATGAATGTGAAACACGTACCTACTACTACTCGGTTTTTTCTAAAGGAAACGAAAAGAATGTGAAACACGACGACTCCACGATCAGATGAAGGCAAGCACATCGGCAGTCTGAACATTGGACGAGCACAACAAAATGGCAGAGATAAGATGGCGTGAGAAACGTGCCTCAGTTTGGAGAGCGGCGTCAGATAAATTCAAATAAAATAGAAAAATACATGTTCTAAAGATAAAATCTGTTGTCAGAAAAATAGAAAATATCTAAAAAAATAGCATCCAAGATGTTTGAGTGTGCTAGGAGCACATTTGAGGTGCCCATGGCAAAAAAAGAAAAGGTTGTCCAAGAAACTCAAAAACATTTTGAAGACCTGATTCCCCCCCTAGAGCTTTCAAATGCCATTTGCCCATAGTCTACCAATTTATATTGAAAGCGACAGTTTGAAAGCAGTGAACATGGTGAAAAGTGGAGATACAAATAGATCAAAATATGCCTTTCTTATTAGAGAGATTAAAGATAGTATGTCCGAACGTAGTTCTTGTATTACTCATATCCATCGTAGTTGTAATAATTCTAGTCATGTTTTGGCCAACTATGGGAGGACTCAAGGCCGAATTGCTGTATGGCTTGGGTCAGGACCAGATGCCGTTTTGGACGTTGTTAAGCGTGACTGTAACTGTGTTTCGATCGAGTAATACAAGAATTATTCCGCAAAAAAAAATGCCATTTGCCCATGAATTTTGCACGCTCCGGACACACTCGAGCATCTTTCACTTTCAGTGCCAAAACATTTCAGATTTTGCTTTTACTTGTGTTTCTATATTTATTTTCAAATTTGTTTGATCATAGATAGTGGATGAGCCTGGGCCGATCTATGGATTACTGCTCAGTTTGATGTTTATTTGTTTCTTTTTTGTAATCTCATGTTTCCCAACTCCTCGTGGAATTCTGGGCACTGCTGTAATGGGAGGCTCACTTCAAAATCGTAAATTACACGGAATAACATTTGGATTGTGCAAAAATTAAATATGGCAACAATTAAATAATGTTCAGTTCTCTTCTGTGTTGATCACTTTGTGTGCAAGTATGCAATTACAGTGTAAAGAAAAATCAAAATCTAGTCATCCTGGAGTATGTTTGTTTTATGCACACATCTAATCTAGCTCCCAAAACAATCTAAAACAAAGGTGAAAGCAGACGCCAAAAAATCCAGCATCTACACCGGTCAAAATGGCCTCTTGAGCCCCTTGAAGTCCACCGTCTCGATGCACTCTACGCTGCCCCTGAAGCCATTGAGCAGCTTGAGCAGCTCGCTGGCCCGGTCCTTGGTGACCCCGCCGCAGCCCACCTGGAGCAGCAGGAGCAGCTTCTGGAAGGCGCCCACACGCAGCGCCTCGGCGCAGCACGCGCCGGCGCCGGCGTCCGCGGCGCGGCAGAGGCGCCAGAGCGCGGAGACGGCGAACTCCGTGGCCATGTCGGACACGCGGAATATCTTCTTGACCAGCACTGGCACGACCAGCGCGTGCGCACGCGCGGACTCGAGGCCGGCGTCGGCGCAGAGGACGCTGTCGAGCACGGCCAGTGCCTTCTCGCTCGTCCCCTTGTCGGCGTCCACGAGGAGCTCCGCCACGACGGGCACCGCACCTAGCTCCGCGAAGCGGGCGGCCGCGCGGTCGCTGCCGGAGACGAGGTAGTAGGCCGTGACGAGCGCGGCCTTGGTGGCCTGCGGGGAGACGGGGTTCCTGACGAGGCCGACGAGCGCGCTGCACAAGCCGGGCGTTCTCGAGATGATGTCGACGGTGTGCCGGTCGGCGGACGAGGCGAGCTCGCGGAGGACGATGGCGGCGCTGGCCCGCGCGGCGAGGTCGCCGTGGGAGAGCACCGAGACGAGGGTCTTGAGGGACGCCGGTGAGGCAATGCAGCGCCGCGCCTCGTCGTCGAGCGGGAAGAACACGGTAAGAGCCGCCAAGATCTTCCTCAGCGCGCCCAAGACGGCAGCGCTGGTGCCCTCCACGGGCTCTCCGGCGAGGCTCTGGAAAGCCGACGAGAGCTGGCGGGCAGCGCCGGCAGCCGCGAGGCACCGGCGGTTGCGGTCGCTCTCCTTGCCGATCGCCCTGGCCCTGGCGGCGAGCAGCCCGCAGGCCGCCGCGTTTCCGCGCCTGGCGGCAGCGGACACGGCGGCGAGCACCTCGGCCGCGTCGGCCTCGGCGACGGGCACCTTGGGCGTGGGCACCCGCTCGGCCTGGTTGGCGACGCACCAGTCCTGGATCATGCGGCGCGTGGCGTGGTTAGGGACGAGGTCGGTGAGCCGCACGGGCCCGCCGGTGACGGGGCACGTGCCGCGGCCCCGCGCCAGCCACCCCTCCACGCTCTCCCGGTCGTAGGTGATCCCCGTGGGCGCCGTGACCGGGTCCTTCATCAGCTCCAGCGAGATCGGGCACCGGAAGTGCGCCGGCACGGCCAGCTCCTCCTCGTTCCCGGCGTCCGCCACCTGCGGGCGCCTGCCCCGCCGCAGGAGCGGCAGCTCCGGCACCAGCCTCGTCGCCCGCGACATGGGCAGAACCATCTTCCGGACGAGCCGCGCGCTAGTTGGGACAGAGAAGAGGTGATCGAGTCGCACGTTGCGGCGGCCGGAAACGTTGAATGGAATGGAGTTGAAGTCGTTGGCGTCGGTTGGAAGTTGGAACGGAGGGAGAAAAGCTCGAGGACTGGGGGAGGTAGTGCGGTGGAGGAGAGGGATATATAGGTTGTGGAGTGGGAGGAGGGAAGCAGCGTGACGTACGCACGCGGGGTTGGGAGGGGGGAGACGGGGACTCGTGGACTTGTGCGGGGCGGAGGATTATTTTGTTCGTTTGGTTGTGGTTGGGTCGAAGCGTTTGAATGTTGACCGTTGAACACGCAATGTTTGAACGTGCGACCCCGGCGCTCTGCTCGCGTGGAGGCCGCGGACGGCATGGAAAAAACGGCACGCCGCGCGCGCAGGGATGGCCCGGTGCCAGTTGCCCGAAATCCGACTGGTTTGCGACTTGGACATCTCCGCTGGGTGGACGGAGCGGTCGGCGGGGCCGCACTGGCCGGGCCCCGCATGTCAGCCACATCCCCCCACGGTTAATCAACCTCAGCTAAAGGAATATTCCTTAATAATTAATCAACGAAGCCAGTGAGCCACGGACAGCGTTTGCAGCGCTGTTCGGCTGCTCCAAGGCGTTTCGCCAGGTCATGACCCACTGTACAAAATGGTGTCTTTCTGTCGAGCCTTTTTGGACTTGGTACGTCGTGTTGTGCGTGTCCGCATGCGCGCGCGTCGTTCTCCGGTTGGCTGGGGATGGAAACGCGCGGCGACAGCTTTGCGGCTGGCTCTTCGGCTTGTTTTGCACGATTCCGGCCGGCCGGCGCCCAAAGAGGTCGTCCTGTTGACTGCCGACCGGAGTGCGTTTCGTGTGTTAAACTGCAAAGCTAGGACTCGTAAGTCAGTCGTAGGCAATACATAAAGGAATGTTTAGCTTTAGATGGGGAAATAAGGACTTCTCGCAGTGTACTGGAGGTGCAAATGCTAGTACTCTCTCCTGTCCTTTTTAGTTTGCATATAAATTTTGTGCGAAGTCAAAATATCTTTACTTTGATCAAACTTATAAAACAATATATCAACATTCACAATACCAAACCAATATTTTTAGATTCACTATGAAATGTAGTATCATAGGGCACGAAGAAACGGTTCTTCAGAGGCGATAGGCGATGTCTGGCGCGTCCCGGGCGGCGTCCGCGGCGTCCGCCGCGGTCCGGCCGGCAGGGTGCGTTGACAATGGTGGTAGGCAGATCGGCGGCCGGTTCTGGATCCTCGCGGGGTCGGATGAGGACGACGACGATGACGAACTCGCCAGCGAGACGCTGGAGGACTACTCGCCCACGCCGTCAGATGTGATCTGCGAAGCTTTCAACCCAGGGTACTCGGAGAAGGAGGTGGCCACGATCGTTGACGGGGTCGTGCCGTTGGACGATCCGACGAGACAAGGACTGCATTCTGAAGAGAGAGTGGAGGTGGTACGCCGGATCATCCACCGGAGGACGACGGCGGTGACCGCAGGTCGGGCATGGAAAGGCCCCCTTCCGAAGGTATGTCTCAAACCCATAACTTTAGCTGATTTTTTCGATTCCGATTCGTGGACTCGCGTAGTACGTAAGAAGAAGAAGGGGAAGGGCAGGATCAACGTGCAGCCGCCAGCGCCGGTGACCACCTCCGTGGCTGAGATCCGGGCGGCCAGAGCTGAGCGTTTGAACGAGATCCTGGGCCAGTTTGGGCCGGAGTTGGAGCAGGCTGGTGCTGGACGGGTGGCCCAACATGGGGGTGTGCAAGTTGGGCCGACTGCAGCCGCAATCGCTGGGTATGGGGCCCAGGCAATTAGCGATGCGGGTTCTGGTGCTCCCGTCGAGTGTGTACCGTCGAGTCTACGTGATTCTGCGCTGCCGCCGACTAGGGTTCTTCGTTTTGCAAAGCCTAGTTTTCCTTCGTGTGGGTTTGGATGAGCGACACGTGTTCCTCCTCCTGGCATGGCGGGGGGACGTGGCGTCAGCAATGCTGGCCCGAGGCCATCGGGGACTCCTGCGGGTGCGCAGGCTGGACGTGGTGTAGCCCCTCCGGCGGGTCAGCGACCTCCTATGCCGTCTGGATCGATCGGCCGAGGCGCTGGGGCCGCTCCTGGCCAGCGCGCGTCAGGGTTTGGAGCAGGGCCTAGACCGGCGCCGGCGACGGGACCGCGACCGGCAGCGGGCGGGCCTGCTCCATTGGGGCCGCGACCGGCGGCGCCCCCTGGGCCGGCTTTGGCGGGTCGCGGTGCTGCGCCAGTTGGGCAGCGGCCACCTGCGCCCGGCGCTACTGTCGGCATACAGCGCAAGCAGCCTCGGCGTAGGGGCATCCGCCAAGGGCACCGCCCCCTCATGTGGCTGCTAGGCCACCTCAGCGCTTCGGGCCGGTGCCGACCGCGACGACGCAGCAAGGGGGTGGTGGTGGCGTGGGTCTCAACCGTGCTCATACCGCGGCGCCCCGGGGTCAGTGGGGCGATGATGGCATCGATGCGTATGGCGAGGGTCAGCACCGTGGCTCCTCCTCGGCCGGTGGTGGGCGAGGCTATGCCTGGCAGAGTGATGGAACAGCGGAAAGACCGTTTCTTGGACCTCCATGTGGCTTTGTCGAGGGCGCCTCTGGCCCGGATCGCCGGCCGAGAGGTGGTTTCCGAGGACATCATGGTGGTCGCGGTGGGAGGAATCAGTTCTGACAACCTCCTCCATCGACGGTCGTGGCGGAGCCCATGACCGCTTCTGAGATGCCTACGACTGGACAGATGGTTGCCCTGTCCGGTGAGGCTATGGAGGTGGTAACGGCGCTGGCCGCTGCTGAGGTTCCGGTGTCTGAGCCGGTAGTGGTGCCTGCTTCTCAAGCTGCTGACCAGTCTGAGGGTGAGAGAGCTTCTAAGTGGGCAAGGAAAAAAGAGAAGATGATGTGTTATCGGTGTGGTGAGCGAGGCCATTTCATTGCTGAGTGTGTTACTGAGCTTTGTGACACCTGCCTCAAACCAGTGCACGACACGGAGAGTGCCCGATACTGAGAGATCAGATGCCGAGTATCACGATTTATGGTGTCTGTTGTGCTGAGATGATGTTCTTCGAGTCTCCCTGTGCGGAGGAGGTCCCTGAGGAGACTCAGAGCTCGACTACGGGTGTGGTCAAAGTCACGAAAGGTGACGTGTCTGAGGATCAAATAATCAAGCGACTCAGGGAGTTAGCTCCGGGGGAATTTTAGTGGGAGCTTATTCTCCTTGAGGACAACAGCTATAATGTTGAGTTTCCGAGTGTAGAGGACCTGGAGCGTCTTCTCAGTTTTGGGCTATGCAGAGTTCCCGGAACGGAGTGCATTCTTGAGTTTCTTGAGTGGAAGAAGGTGGAGCCGCAGGGAAAGCCACTCACTCAGGTTTGGTTGAGGTTCTCGGGAGTCCCATCCAAGCTGATTCGGGATGTTCGGGTTGCTGCAAGTTTGGGGATTCTGGTTGGCAGACCTAAGAGAGTTGATATGCCCTTTACACGGGCCAACGTGGTGGCTAGGGTGTTGGTAAGTGTGCTGGATATAGAGTTCGTTCCTGATGTCGTCAAGTGGATGCATAAGGGCCTCGTTTATAACATTGATATTAAGTTTGAGGATTCTGAGTATTTCGCTCAGGCTTTGGCTGGGATGGATGTGGACAGGCATGATAAGAACGATGGCTCAGGTAACTCGGAGGACCGACAGGGGGATGATGGGCATGAGTTGCCCAATGGCCCGGTTGCTGACCCTCAGACGCACGGAAATGGGGTGGCTCATTCTACGACTGTCCCTATGAGTACCTTGAGATTCGGTTCGTTTCAGGCGACTTTCGCGCCACCCAGGTTGTGGAGCGACAGGGTTGATTCTGAGGATATGATTGAGCACACGTTGCCTTCACTGGACTTTGCTGAGGCTCTGGGCTCTCCGGTTGGGAGGGACGGTCTTCAGCAAATGACCTCCCCCACTGCTGTTGGCTCGCTGCTTGGGAGGTCTCCGTCAGGACTGACAACTGTGGTGGCAGCGTCGCCCTGTGGTGATGGGATTGCTCTGGGAGGGGGGCTCGGGCAAGAGGCCTCGGCTCTCTCCCCCTCTACGTTGGTACGGATGGATGGACCTGGGGCGTCGTCTGACATGCTGACGCAGGCTGGGTTGACAACTAGCCCCGAGTCGAGTCCGATTGTCGGGTTGGGTGGGGCATGGGGGCAGGCGGCCCCCGCCCTCTCTCCACTGCGTAGGACGCCCGGTGGGGAGTCTGGGCAGGCGGCCCAGCCCCCACTGGCCCCGCGCTCGCCGGCAGTGGTCGGCGGGTCTCCGTCTGCTTTTACTGGGCCGTCCGTTGGAGGTGGGGCAGGTGGCCTTACCACCAACGGGGCAACCAGAGAGGTGGTCATCGCTTTTGGTGGCATTTCGGATCCTGTGTCTGAGGACAGACGGATGAGCTGTCGCCTTCAGGACAAGGCGGATGTTGATGATATACAGTTGAGGTGCGCCATGCGGGCGGCCAAGCTTCGTGACATGTAGGTCACTACTGGTATGTCAGTCAATATTTCGAATTCTATTTTGCATTTTACTAATGATGAGATCATCCACAATGCAAATGAGTTAGGAGTTTCACTGGGTAGTAATGATAGTGAAATTTCAAATTCTGTTAATGACATTCTCGACCTAGAAGCGGATCGTGCCTTAGAATTGATCCGTAATCTAGCTGCGGTTAAACCTATGAACAATTCTGATATTGATGCTTTGGGAGTCAGGGTGCTCGATTCGCTGTGTGCGGATCTTGCCCATCCACTCAATGAGACTGAGGCGGATGATGGCTTGTTACCCCTAGAGGAGAGTGCTACGGTAGAGGAACTGGAGGTTAGGGCCGCGGAGCTCGGTTGTGAGGACCGGATAGAGGAGGATAACAAGCCTAAGCGAAAGTGGAGGTGTAAGATTTATCCAACATCCGCGGTGCATAGGAGTGCTAGGGTCCATACAGCAAAAACATTCCATGATGAACTATGAGAGGTATCTTCCGGAATAGCAGAGGTCTGTTGGACTTGGCTAAACGAAGGTTTCTTGCGGATGCTTCCATTGAGCATAAATTGGATTTTGTTGCCTTTTCCGAGATGGGAAGGGACAATTTCTCTCCTCAGTTTCTGAACACTTTGTCCGGTGGTATCGATTTTGATTGGCATTGCCTTCCTCCAAGGGGTAGATCAGGGGGTCCTTCTTGGGGTGAAGTGTGAGACGCTGGAAGTCCGAACTGTAGTTATGGGTGACTTTGCCATCAAATTTCGGGTAAGATCCAAAGTCAATGGCTTTAATTGGGCACTGATTGCGGTGTATGGGGCCGCACAGCCAGAACTAAAACCAGACCTTTTGTCGGATCTTGTCCGGATTTGCGGATCTGAACAGCTCCCAATTTTGGTTGGAGGAGATTTCAACATTATTAGAAGGAGATATGAAAAAAACAATGATAATTTCGACGCTAGGTGGTCGTTTATGTTTAATACCATCATCGAAAGCTTGGATCTTAGAGAGATAGAGCTTTCAGGTCAAAAATTCACGTGGGCTAATACTTTGCAAAACCCGACGTATGAGAAGCTAGATAGAGTCCTAGCAAGCGTTGAGTGGGAATAGAAATTCCTCTTGGTTACAGTCCAAGCATTATCTCGCGGTATCTCAGACCACACATCTCTGCTAGTGGATTCTGGGGAGGCAACACATGTGGGTAACAAATATACTTTCTCTTTTGAACTTGCGTGGTTTGAAAGAGAAGGGTTCCTGGATCTGATAGCCAGAGAATGGGCGAAAGATGCAGGAGGAAGTTCTCCTATTGAGAGATGGCAGAATAAGATTAGGAATTTGAGAAGTTTCTTGCGAGGATGGGCTAAACATCTTAGTGGGATTTATAAGATTGAAAAGGAGAGACTCCTTACACTTATTCAGTCCTTAGATGTGAAAGCCGAGTCCACAATTTTGCATTCCTCATAGCTTCAGGCTAAAGTGGATGCGGAGATGAGATTGAAAGAGCTATTGAGTGAAGAGGAGTTGAAATGGGCATTGCGAGCTAAGGTCCGTAAAGTTGTCCAAGGGGACGCCAATACTCAATTCTTCCATATGATTGCCAATGGCAAGCACAGAAAGAAAAGAATCTTTCAGCTTGAGCAAGACGAAGGAACGATCATAGGACAAGAGAACCCAAAAATTTACATTACCAACTATTACAAGCAGCTTTTTGGGCCTCCAGAGGATAACTTTGTGTCCTTGGATGAGTCGAGAATTGAGGATGTGCCTCAGTTGGCTGCCGATGAGAATGAGGTATTGACTGCACCATTCTCGGAGAAAGAAGTGTTTGATGCAATTGCGCAGATGAAGAATAATAAAGCTCCGGGGCCGAATGGATTTCCTGTGGAGTTTTATAAGAGGTGTTGGCATATTATTAAAGGGGATCTGTTACCGATGTTCCACGATCTGTTCTCTGGACAGCTTCAGTTGTTTCATTTGAATTTTGGAACAATAACATTACTACCAAAGAAAACAGAGGCTGTGAGAATTGAGCAGTTTAGGCCTATTTGTCTTCTTAATGTTAGTTTCAAAAATTTTACCAAGGTTGGGACTAATAGACTCACACAGATTACGCATTCTGTGGTGCAACCGACCCAAACTGCTTTCATGCCAGACAGAAACATCCTAGAAGGGGTTGTAGTCCTGCATGAGACCCTCCATGAACTCCATACGAAAAAACTAGATGGGGTTGTTTTCAAAGTAGATTTCGAAAAGGCGTACGATAAATTTAAATGGCCGTTTCTACAACAAGCTTTGCGCATGAAAGGTTTCGACCCGGCTTGGAGAAACTAGGTTGAATCTTTTACGCAAAAAGGGAGTGTTGGAATCAAAGTGAATGATGACATAGGTCACTATTTCCAGACACATAAAGGCCTGAGATAAGGAGATCCGATATCACCTATTTTGTTCAACATCGTAGCTGACATGTTGGCCATTCTAATAGGTAGGGCAAAGGATGCTGGCCAAGTAGGTAGCCTCGTGCCTCATCTAGTTGATGGAGGGGTGTCTATCCTACAATACGCTGATGATACTATCCTTTTCATGGAGCATGACTTGGCAAAAGCACGAAACATGAAGCTGGTGTTATGCTTATTCGAACAATTAACGGGATTAAAGATTAACTTTCACAAGAGTGAATTGTTCTGCTTTGTAAGAGCCAAAGAAGAACAAGAGGCCTATAAGCAATTGTTCGGGTGTGAAATTGGGAGTTTACCTTTTACGTATTTGGGTATACCAATTCACCATCGTAAGCTAACAAATAGAGAGTGGAAGTGTATCGAGGAACGATTCGAGAAGAAACTAAGTTGTTAGAAGGGCAAGCTGATGTCGTATGGGGGCCGGTTAATTCTTATTAATTCGGTTCTCACGAGCATGCCTATGTTTCTTTTGTCGTTTTTTGAGATACCAGTTGGAGTTAGGAAAAGACTGGATTTCTATCGATCCCGTTTCTTCTGGCAGAGTGATGATTCAAAAGGAAATATCGACTCACTAAATGGGATATTATTTCCCGACCAAAAGACCAAGGGGGTCTTGGGATCGAAAATCTTGAGGTGAAAAACAGATGTCTTCTCAGCAAGTGGCTGTATAAGTTATCTGTAGAGTCGGAAGCCACGTGGGCGCAGATTCTGCGTAACAAGTACCTTCAATCCAAAACTTTGTCACAGGTGACAGTGAGGCCAACGGACTCAACTTTTTGGAAAGGGCTGATGAGAGTTAAATCAGTCTTTTTCAACAGAACAAAGTTTATTATCGGAGATGGTACCACAACGAGATTCTGGGAGGATACATGGCTAGGGGAAACACCTCTTGCGTTACAGTATCCGTCTCTTTATAACATCATGCAACGGAGAGACGTTCTGGTTGCAACCGTACTCAGGTCCGCTCCCCTCAATATCCAATTTAGGAGAACACTAGCCGGAGCGCGTTGGGAAGCCTGGCTTCATCTGGTGAGAAGACTGATGGATGTACAACTTGCTCAACGGCCAGATTCGTTGAGCTGGATATTAACCAGGAATGGAGAGTTCATGGTTAAATCAATGTACTTAGATGTCATCACTATTCCCTTTTCCAAACATGTTTGGAATGTCAAAGTCCCTCTGAGAGTTAAAGTGTTTATGTGGTTTGTACATAAACAAGTTATTTTAACCAAGGATAATTTGACAAAGCGCAATTGGAACGGCTCTAAGAGATGTAGTTTTTGTGACCAAGACGAGACTATCAAACACCTCTTTCTGGATTGTTCTATGGCGAAGGTTCTTTGGCGGATTGTTCACATTGCTTTTAATATTACTCCTCCGAATAATATCAACACATTATTTGGGACGTGGCTGGATGGGATAGAGACCCAAACAGCTAAACACATTCGTGTAGGAGTATGTGATTTACTTTGGGCAGTCTGGAACTGCAGGAATGATTTGGTTTTTAACAGAACAACAAATACTCATTTTATGCAGGTCATCTTCCGAGCTACTAGGTTGATCCGTATGTGGTCGCTACTCACTCAGGCGGAGGCCAGGGAGCATTTGGTTACTCGATCTGCCCGCTGGAAGATGGTAGCTCGGGCTATATTCAGCCGGTTTGGATGGCGGTCATGTAATAGGATAGGCAATTAGTTTTCCTATCTTTATTTTGCATGCCGATTGTGGCTTTTATTTTCCTACTCTTTGTGAGCCGTTTGGGGACTAGTTTGTAACGGAGTTACTGACATTTGTAGGACCTATTTGCTTTTAATAAAGGTGGCGGTATGCATCTTTCTGATGCAGAGGCCAGGGCTGCGCCCCTTTTCCAAAAAAATGTAGTATCATAGGGTATATATTTGGTATTGTAGATGTTGATATATTTTCTAATATAAATTGGGTCAAACTTTATTAAGTATGACTTCACACAAATCTAATGCACAGAGTAAAATGACCGGAGGGAGCACGAGAGTACGAACAATGATGAGTGAGGGCCTCTTTGATTCGTGGGATTTTAAAAACGTAGGAATAGGAAAAGTATAGGGTTGGAGTGGCATGCCCACTTGAATCCTATAGGATTAGCAATGAGTGTTTGATGCGAGAGGAAAAACAAATGAATTGTAAAAAGAGGTTGGAGTGGATGTTAGATTTGCTATGAAATGTAGTACAAATATTTCATAGGAAAAATTCCTATGAAATCTAATTCTATGAATCAAAGGACCAACATAAGAATTTTTTTTAAGGATTTCAATCCTCTAGAAATCCTATAACATTCCTTTGAATCAAAGCACGAGAAGATGAAATAATAGTGGTTGCTCACTCTCCATGGGGTGTGTATGTTGGGGGAGGGGGGGGGGGGGTTCTTTGTGTGGCGATGTAATGGTGTTTCACGTTGTTGCCATTCGGGAGGGCGTACGCTTCTGTGAAGTGGACGCCACATTGTAATCTCTTGTAAATATTTTTCTATCTTTTATAAAGCTAACGTACGCCTTTGACGTACTCTAAAAAAACGTTGTTGCCACGGGTATGGAGAGCACGTGTCCACGAGTAAATTAAAAAAAGTTTTTATTTTTTAATAAATATTGACAAATGTGTTTGATTGCTTGCAAAATTTCACCATGGAATGACATTCGTGGTAGACGTGGTAATTTTTTTTGCCACGTTTACCACGAATATCATTACATGATATTTGCAAGCAATCAAAATATTTGTCAATGTTTGCTACAACAAAATTCATTTTTTTTATTTTCAATTTGCTTTGATTAAACTATTCACCGGAGCTCATGTGAGCTCGAGCTGAGAAGAGCACTTTCGAAGAAAGATGACTTACTCGTAGGTGTCTGTGGCCGTATGCATCGTTCTGATGTAGAGGCCAGGGAGTCCCCCCTTTTCAAAAAGAAAAAAAACTCGTAGGTGTCTATTTGTCGTATCTTGTCATGGTTCTATCGTTGTTGGTCATTTCATGTACTTTAACTGAAACATATTTTGCCTCATTGCCCTGCATCTTCCTTCATAACAAGTAAGGTCTGACTGTAATACTCAACTTGAATTTTACAGTCTCGTGAATTGCTAAAACATAGAGAAGTAGCCGACTAAAATAAAAGGCAAAAACGAAGAAAAGAATTCAATAGCACAAAAACAATTAAGTAAATATGAAAGTATGTCTTCTTTGTATTGTGTTTCTAAAAAAAGAGTTGCACATTGTGCAACCATTGTATATTAAAAGTGCAAAAGACAAAATAAAGTTTGAAAAGCCAAACATACAAGTAGTATAATCCGATGACTACAGCTGTACTGTACATTACAATTTTTTTTTGTAAAAATCACAGCTCATATAGATTAAAAGAACAAAAATATTCCTCTATAACATGAATACTTTAGTATCAACCCCCTCCCCTTACCCCGAAAGCCCAAACAAAGATCGCAACACGCAACTGAATGACATATGCCAAAACCGAGTGAAATCAAACAAAAAGAGTCAACTAAAGGCAATAAGTGTTGAGTTAACCGGCCGAATATAGTTCTGATTATTATTTTGAAATGGAGAAATAAAATATTTGCCTCAACCATTAATTAAAAGAAAGATAATTAAGTAGTTTATTAAAAAAAGTATGAAATCCGTCCCATACAAAATACCCCCACAGGCAACATTACAAAGAAAGCCTCGTCGAGATAGCACATTAGCGTCTTTGTCATCACTTCTCCCTGAGCACGCGTCACCACCACTTCCTCTGTCTATCCTTTTTTTTTTGAATTTTAATAACGAGTGAACAATCGCTAGGAGGCATGACAAGTGCGAACGATTTTCATGACAATTTGTGTTGTCTGCGGATGGCAAATTTCTTTAGCGAGCATGACAAATCCGCCCAACTCATTTTTTTGCCAAGATTTGTTGTGCTTCCAGAAGGAATTTGTCGTCCTCGCATCAACATAAATTGCCATAAAAATGTTCATTTTGCCATGTCTTACCAGGGAACTTCCCACAAAAAAAGTCTTACCAGGAACGTCAGCACAATAGCATTCCCTTCTTATTCTGGAAAAGAAACATTTGATATCAATTTACACGACAATATTTGTGGCACATAAATAAGTTCAGTCCAACGCTCTGGTGCTGGGACCGGGCACCAGAAAAGCTTCAGATATATAGCAATGGATATTTGCTGGAATAAGATGTGCATACCGTATCCTCATTGCACGGCTGCGAGACGAGGAGCCAATCAAAGGCGAGCTGGATACGTGATACATCCTCACCATCTTAGCTAGCACAACTGTCCGCGGCTCCACTGTGCGTGCCTGTATCCATCAAGAGGCATACGCACCGTCAAGGGAAATTCCTGGTCGACTGCAAATCCGCGTTACGTTTCAGGTAGCGGTGCGTACGTCGTCGTCGACCAGGCAATGCTTGCCTGTCGTATTGAGCCGGCATAAAGCCGGCCGTGGCAGCATCTTCCATAATGGACCAATGAGCATTGTCGAGCAGATCTCGCCGGAGATACATATGCTGCAAGTGCAAGTGGTGGTCGATGTGGTCTATGGCATTTTCGTTCATACTCCCTCTACTCCCTCCGTTCCAAATTACTCGTCGTGGTTTTAGTTTAAATTTAAACTAAAACCACGACGAGTAATTTGGAACGGGGGAGTAGTAGATTGGACCGGGACGAGTCAAGTGGTAGACAAGCTTGCCTTTGGTGTTTCTCTGAGCTGAGCTGCTGCCATTTCCCAGCTGCCACTGGAGCTGCCGCTGTCGTACAGTAGACTACCTAGTTGAATCGATCCAGCAGTATATACCACTAGTAGTACGTCGCCGTGTGATACCCGCGTCGCTAGACTCTCCGACTCACTTCCGAGTTCTGACATGCTCAATTCATTTGCGATCTTGTCCAAGACGTCAAGTCCTTTTAGAAAAGGAACGAACCTAGAATGAACGCCACTCTGGTCAATGGACTTGGTCGTCCAAGTGACCACCGAATCGAACCGGATTCTTTCCATCCGGCCCAGATAAATCCCAGCTGTTTCCTTACAGAAGATAACCCTGCAAAAGAAAGAAATCACTAGCAGCCGGCGGCTTGCAAGTTGCCATCATGCAGACAGTATAAGGCAAATTAGCTGACCTATCTCGTTCTCTTTGGCTAAAAGATGCTGAGGATGTACTTGAAGACATGGTCGATGCGCATATGGGATCCTAGCAGCGAGCGAAATACGAGCTGGATACCTTGAGAGGCAAGAGCATTAGAGACCTACAAACTTGCATTGGATGTGATGGTTTAGTCCACAAAGTTGTAAAAGATGATCAACTCATTCACAAACTTGAAATGCATGGGATGATTTAGTCCACAATCAATCAGAAGCTTACAACTGGCGCCACGTCGGCAGCTTCGTTGCATAACCGCTTGGCCTGGAGTTTTTGCGAACAACTCCTTCACATTTATGAAAATCACACCCGTGGTATATGCCCAGGCTGCCCTTTGGTTATTTAGATACGGCCCTTGGCTATTATTCTCCATGCATGGAACTAGTTGCGGTTCTTTTTTTCTTTTTTGCAACAACCACATGATCCTGTCAAGCAGCATGTTATCTAGGATTACAAAGATAAATTGGCAGCTAAGTACTTTAATCCAGGAAAATGTGGAATTTTTTAAGAACTTGGCACACAAGTATATGTGATCTAGCAAATGTGTTTTTTTCTAACTGGCAACTGAATACGTGTATTCTGAAGACCAAACTTTCTGGAAATTGGCAAACAAGTACTTTCATACTCTGGCAAGTGGCAACTAAGTGTGCTTAACTTTCTAACAAGTACTTACATAATCAGGCAATCAAGTATAGTTATTTTTGGTAACTAAGTACTATATAATCCGGCGACTAAGCATGTTTAATTTTGGCAATTCATGATATACATGCGTGTGCACATTCTGGAAAAAAATGTCTAACTTTGGCAACTAAGTACCAGATAATCTGGTGATTAGGCGTGTTTAATTTTGACAACTAAGTACTTGTTATCCTATAATCTAGTAGTTAAAGCTTGTTTTTGTGCGGGTTAGTAATTAAGCATGGTAAAATCTGTCAACTAAGTACCGGTAATCAGTCAACTAATATTTTATAATTTGACAACTAATCAATTTTAAACTTGATATATCGTGGGTATAAATCTTGATGCCATATATCTTCTACCAAAAAGTTAACATCATAAGAGCATCTACAATCGGCGCCCCAAATCCGCATCATACGCCCGGGCGGCCCACCCTGTCAGTGACCGGTCTCTAAATTTCGACCCTGACGGGCATCTTAAACGGGCCTCACGTTCGGCGATATCCGGCTGTCTCCCGCATGGGGGATAGCGGATCCGAATCCTTCACCTCCAGATCCGCCGACCCAGAGCTCATCTCATGCGGCCACGAGGAGATGGCCATCCAGCTTTCGCTCCGCCGCTCTCAGGAGGAGACATGTGCCAGGCAGCGGTCGAACTCTTTCCATCGGGAATCCATTGTGTCCGCCCAAATGGCGCATGGATCCGGCATCCGGCACTAGGTGTGTCGTCGCTGCTTCACCAAAGGCGGTGAAGGTTCGTCTAGCATCCGAACGCGGTGGCGGACCCGCAACCCCTTCTTTGGCGCGCCGAGACCATCGACGCACCATGGGCGTTGTCGAACGAAAACGTGTGTCGTCGAACGAAAACATGGCGTGGCGATGGACATCAGCGAGGCGGAGTCGCATTCTCCAGCGACCCGTATGGTGCAGCAGTCCGGGCGCCGCAATCGCCGGTTCATCCCAGGACGGATCCATCATCGATCTGATGTCCACTACAACCGTTCAGGTTCTAGGCTCCGACGAGGAAGAGTAGGGCATGGGAGACGGCGACGCCCTGAGTCCCGTGAGCCGGCTCGTGTCCCATGCCCTACTCTACATTGCCGGCAACCGGACCAACACTCTCGGGAGTGCAGCCGACCCCAGACATGGTCACATCGAAACCAAGCGAGCTCTGCTTAGATTAGGTTTCACGTTACATGTAATAATATGGATTCGAGGTATCCAGTTGTAAAATCAAATATTAAGACGTGACCGGTCCTGTCCGTGGACGCGCCCGATCGCGTCAACGGGCATTTAAGGGGTTGGATTTAGGGCGCCGGCTGTAGATGCTCTAAGCCATATTGTGATTTGTGAATAGTGGCTGCCTACCTGACTAGCTAGCAGTGCTTGTAGCTAATCTTTCCCCAAAAAAAAATACTTGTAACCATTTTTTTCTGAATAAAGATGCATGCGCTGCTCTCCCCTTGCATGCATTGCATGCATGCTGCGCTTCGGGATGAAAGGGATCAGTTTCCTTTCTTTTTCTGCAGGAAATTTGGATGCACAAGCATCTCTGCATGGGAAAGAAGCGGGTTTGATGAGCCGTCGCAGGGCAAGACCAGCATGCGGCGCCGCTCTGTAACCTAGGGGCAGCGCAGGCATGTACTGCAGGTGTGATTTCCATAAATGTGGAGGGGTTTTCCACAAAAACACCGGACCAGGCAGCTGTGCCACGAAGCTGCCAGCGAGGCGCCATTTGTCCGCTCCTGATTTATTATGGACTAAATCATCCCATGCATTTCAAGTTTATGGATGAGTTGATCCCCTTTTATAACTTTGTGAACTAAACCATCACATTCAATGCAAGTTTGTGGGTCTCTAGTGCTCTTGCCTCATACCTTGATGTCCAAATTAAGAGACCATCACCTGCCTAGCCACCACTGCCCCACGTGCGTGAGAATTCCTCGCCGACAGTGAATTCGGCATTTCCAGGCTAGTGGTGGCTTTTGTCGACCATGCGCACGCAATGTTGCACACAAAGCCGGCCGCCGCCGCAGCATCTTCCACGGAGATAGATAGATGCCAACGAGCACCGTCGAGCAGAGATCTCGCCGGAGATGCAGATGATCATTTGGTAGTGGCTATGACGTGACAGGCAGATTTTGGAAACACGTCGTCGGTCGTTTCTCTGACCTGGTTTCCCGTTGGCATTGGCGCTGGCGCTGTCGTACAGTGGGCTACCTAGCTGCGATGCTCCATTGGCGAGCTGCACCCGGCCGGGGCGCTTCTGCTCAATTTCCTTCGTGATATTGTCCGTCTCAAAGCATGGAAATGGAAAACGATTCTATGAACGTCATTCTAGTCCGTGGAAGGGCTTCGTGGATCAGGGCATCGAACCGAACCGTATGCCATCCGGCTCAGATGAATAAGAACCTGTCTCTTGCAGATGCGCGCTGTGCAAAAGCAGTCACCAGCAGCAGGCGGCGGCTTGCAATCACCACTGAAGTTCAAGGGAAACTACCTGGCTTGTAGTACACTTTTTCTGACAGATGCTCAGCATGTACTTGAAGACAATTCGATTCAAGCGCATGCCCACACCGAAAAAAAATTTGGAGAAAAAAAGGAAGAAGCAAAGCTGTGACTTGTGGTTTCAGTTTATGGATTTCACTTCAGAAAGCAACCATCACATAATAGTACCTCCACAATGCTGCACCCGGGCTCATCGACTAGCCATACCGAACTCCGAAGCATTCGGTAACTTTAGGGCATCTTCAATGCGGACCCTCATAAATCACCACCATCCTATATAGCTACAACTGTTTGCGGTATGTGCATGTATCCTTCAACACGCACCGTCAAGAAAATTTCTTTCATCGTTTAGATATTTAAACCTCTCTTGAAATTGTCGGGGTGTAAGAGCATCTTCAGCTACGCCCCCAAAACGGCATCCCCAGGCGACTTTTTCGCCCCGGCGCCGAAAAACGGCCCAGTCACGTCCCCAAAGGCTCATTTTTCGTCCGCTCGGACCGAATTTGGCACCGGCGGACCCAGGCCGAACCCGGCGCGCTGGGGGACGCTTGGGGGTGCCGGCCGAAACGTTTTTGGCGCGAAAACCGGCGGGCCCTTCTTGGCAGCGACTCGACTCTTTTCTCGCCGCTTCGTCGTCCTCATTGCCTCGGTTCCCGCGGCGAATCAATGCCAAAGCTGCCGCGCGCTGTCGCGTCGGTCAGCCTCCATTCATGCCTCACGGGCGGCGCAGTGAACACCGGACGACGCGCGTCCCTCAGCGGCCACGCGTACGCGCGACGCCTCCGCCTATATAAGACGCCCCAGCGCGCCGGTGAACGCACAGACAGTGCATCGCCCGCTCCTCGCCCGTTCCTCCCTCTCCCCTCACCGTCTCCATAGCCATGGCCGAGCGTTTACCAGGTGACGGCGCGGCCGCGAACGGCTTCGGTCGCCACCACCTTCACGAGGACCAAACTCGGCTCCTCATTGAGGCCGAGTACCCGGTCCCCCCGGACATGCGGGTGCCCGGGACATGGAGGATCAGCGCCGGCGGGGTCCCGGTGCCACCACCGTCCACCGGAATGGCGCGGGGCGCGGAGATCGCGCGCATCCGCTCCTCTCTGCCGCAGGCGGCGAGGGAAGGGCCACGATACGTCCCCAACAGCCCGCTGTGGGAGCCGTACTTCCGTCGCCGCCACGCCGAGCAGCTCGAAGCCACCAACGGCGTCGTGCCCTCCGGGAGGCTCAACTCCGAAGGCCGCCGCCAATGGTGGGGCGTGCCTGGCCGCACGCTGGAGTCCTTCCTCGAGTACATCAAGGGCGACAACACGTCCAGGGTGGAGTACCACGCTCCACCGTCCTTCTCTCGCCGACGTGGAAGCTGTTGGATGCCGAGGCAGGGGGCGTCCTCCTCCTCGTCCGGCCGCTCGACCGGCTCCCCTGCCTTCCCCCGTCAAGCCGGAGCCCAGGACACGCCGGTCAGCCAGCGCACCCGCAGCTCCGGCGTCCGCATCGCCGACCCCTCCCCCGCCTCTGGACGCCTCGTCCTCGACCCGCAGCCCCAGGACAAGCTGGAGCCGAAGCCGGAGCCCGGCCTCCCCGCGGAGTACGAGGACATAGCCCGGCGCGGCTTCTCCGACGAGGAGGCCCTAAAATGGGCGCGGGACGACTATCTCTGCGACGAGATGGTCTGGCAGCGCTGAGACCTGGAGGAGATAGCCGCCCGCAGGCGTGGGCGCGAGGACGATCACGGCGTGGTGATCCTTGACAGCGACGAGGACGAGGACGCCGGACCGTCCAACCCGCCGCGCCAACCTGGGGAGGGGTGCAGCAGGGACAACGGCCGCGACGACGACGACGACGACGACGACAGCGGCGGCGGCGGCGACTACACGCAGTTCTACAACCGCCTCGGCATGTAGAGCTTCAAGGGTGGCGGGAGGCGAGGAGTGGCGAGGCTATGGCGGGCCTAGTAGCGTTTTTTTCTTTTATGTAAAATATTTTAAATATACATGAACTCGCGGAAGTTTGGATGAATTTAGCCATGTTTTAAACAAACTCGCCGAACGTTTTCTTTTTTTTTAAACAATTTGACGCGCCTGGGGGCGGCCCTGGGGCCGGCGACTGGGGGCCAACTCGCCCCCAGGCCAGGTTTTTGCGCCGGCTCACCCCCGGGCGGCGATTTTAGGCGCCTCCTGGGGGACCAACGGCTGGAGATGCTCTAAGCATAAATGATTAAAAACCAAATGATGGAAAGACTACACCTTAGCAGGTGATCAATTTATTACACATAATATGTTGTCCTTTCTTTTTGTGCACCACAGTTTTCTCCAAGTTACTGTGCATACTGATACTAGGCATCAATGCACATTTAGATTGTACACTGCCACTAACGATTCTAACTCCTTCAATATTTGCGTAACGCTTATGGAAGTTTGTAATATTCAGAGAATATGATATAACATGTGTGACCCAGAGTAAATTCCCAGAGTGTATTGCATACTACGAGAACACTTTGGACAATTAAGGTGTTTGTTCACTAGACGACTCATATGCGATTACATTGCCAGCACAGTTTGTTTGAAGAGAGTAGCAAATGGATGGATGGAAACGAACTAGCCAGCATAATACTTAAGGTGAATTCTATGTAAATTGTAATTGAACAGATAGTGATGTTGATACAGACCTAGGATAAGGTCATAGGCCTAACCTATACGCCCTACCCAAGGTCACTACTCTAGAAGCAGAGAAGCTCAAGAGACAACATGGAATATCCAATAAAGGCGTCGAGTGCGATCCACTCGACCAATCAACCACTCGGGTACCCCTCCTTTCCGAAGTCACACGACCAGTCAATCACTCGACTATACAAGAAACCACTCGACCTACTGAAGACCAGGAGTCACTCAGAACAGCAACGGCCAGCATTCACTCCGTAGTCTTTAAGGTCATTTAAAGACACTTAAGGCTAGCGGTACCAGTAACGCCCCATCTTTATGTACATTGAACCCTCTGTAACGGGGATGGCTGGGGTCCTGGCGAACTCTATATAAGCCACCCCCCTCCTCCGGCACAAGGGTTCGCACCCCCTGTAACACACACTCATATAATCTAGTCGACCGCCTCCGGGCACTGAGACGTAGGGCTTTTACCTCCTCCGAGAGGGGCCTGAACTCGTAAACACTTGCGTACAACCTTACCGTAGTTAGGACCTTGCCTCCTCATTCGTACCCCTATACTTACTGTCAGACTTAGTACCACGACAGTTGGCGCCCACCGTGGGGCAAAGCATCTTAGCAACTTCCGGCGAGGTTGCATTTTCCTCGATCTTCATCAGCATGGTTTCCGGTGGCGGTTTGGTCATGGGTCGCGAATTCCGACTCGGCTCACTCACTTTCATCGCCGACGACTCCACCAGGCTCCAGGAGCCCCCCCTCGATGTCGAGGCTCTCCCGGCTCGTGGCTCGGCGCACTTCCGTGCGAGTTCCTTCGGCGTCCTCCTCAGGCAGCCGTCTTCATCGTACCAGTCAGTTACCGTGTCGTCGACTCACTCCACTAGACGCCGCCGCAAGCGGTTTGGTCGTTCGCGACTCTAGCGATGGGTGAGACATGCAGTGGCTCGTCAGGCCTTCACCCCCCAAGTCGCGGTGATTGAGCCCGACATGTATTCTCGCTGATCGGTCGACCTGTCGACTGATTTTGCATATACCCTTTCTGAGAGCGGGTGTTGTGACCCCGCGGCGGAGGTCCTCATGGTCGACTCCCATCACGGTCCGCTTGGCTTCCGTCGCAGCGGCGACGGCGGCAGAAGCGCTGGTCCGTCACTTGACCACGAAGAGTACCAACCCCAACCTCTCAGCTCACAGCAGAGGGAGGAGTTGCACCACTGCAACATGGAGGCTCTCCAGACCCTCATCATAGGGGAAACCGCCGAGGCCCGGGCCTTGGAGGCGGTGCGCCTGGCCACTCTGGCTGAGTGCACTCGTCTGGAGAATCTCCAACATTCTCTCGACGAGCGTGCCCGTCGACTGATTCCCGAGTCTAGTCGACGTCCACGGCAGTTGTTTCCACAGAAAACTCAGGTATTCCGTACACCGATTCAGAATTTGGCAGCCCCTGCACGTATTGCAGGGTCTATTCAGCCGTCTTGTTCAGAGGCTAGGAGAGGCCTGGAGTAGATCAGAATGCTGCTCCGAGCAGCAGGAGACCAGAACTCTGCTATGTCCCAGTCGTGGAACAGAATCCATAGCAGATCAATCAGAGCAGATAACGTTCAATCGGCTCACAGTCCTAGGTCCCCTTTGCCACAGGGAGGCCGTGATCACCGCCAGGATTGGTACCTGGGAAGAGCTCATGGCAAGTATGATCGTGAGTACGCCCGCGACAACTACCGTCGAGCGCCTTCGCCCCTTTCGAGGGACGGGTCATACGTGCCCCAGCGCAATGACGACAAGCGTCCGTATGGGAACGACCGCAGAGTTCTAGTCGACCCCAGAGAGCCTGGCTTCAATGCAAGGTCCGTCCTTGTGCAAGGATAGGTCGACCAGAACAGAGCATACAGAGAAGGGCTGGATCGGGACAGACCCAATGGAGGCAGAGTCCATGTTTCCGGCCCCGAGTGTTTTGGAAGGGCCATTAGAGTTGCTGAGATACCCCATAACTTCAGACTGGCGACTGGCGTCAGTAAGTTTACGGGCGAGTCAAAGCCCGATACTTGGCTCGAAGACTACTAAGTGGCTGTGCACATTGGTGGCAACAGCGATGAGGTGGCCATGAAGCACCTTCCTCTGATGCTTGAAGGGTCTGCCAGAGCTTGGCTAAATCAGTTGGCCCCTGGGAGTATTTTGAGTTGGGATGAGTTAGCCCGAGTGTTCACCAGAATGTTTGAGGGCACTTGAAAGAGACCTGCCGGTCTGCCGGAGCTGCAGCATTGCGTGCGGAAACCGAATGAAACCCTGAGGGACTATATCCAGAGATGGATCACTCTGCACCACATAGTGGAGAATGTGTCAGATCACCAAGAAATCTGTGCCTTCAAGGAAGTCGTTCGCTATAGAGAGCTCAATCTGAAGTTCGGTCGGACTGGAGATATGTCTTTGACTCGGATGATTGAGATTGCTACCAAATATGCTAACGACGAAGAGGAAGACCGACTCAAGAGTGGCAAGCACAAAATAGTCGCCCAGGACACCGGAGGAGGAAATTCCAGTCAGAAGCAGAAGCGAAAGGCTGAGGCAGCAGTGTTGAATCAAGGAAAGTTCAAAGGGAAACCTAAAGGGCCTTGTACCCCCAAGAAGGTGAAGGATCATGAAGGAAATGATGTGATGGATTTGCCGTATCATATTCACACCAAGAAGGATGAGGAGGGGAACCTAATTCTCCCCAAGCATACCACTCGACAATGTCGACTCCTTATCGAGAGCTTCCGAGAAATAAACCCAGTGATAAGGATAAAGAGCCTGAGAAGGAAGAACAAGATAAGGATGACGACGGCAGTTACCCCAATGTCAATGCCACCCTGATGATTTTTGTAGATATTGAGAGCAAAAGTCGACTGAAGGTCATTAACAAGGAGGTAAACATGGTTGCTCCGGCAACACCAAGATATCTGAAGTAGTCAAAGGTCCCCATTACATTCGACCAGTCCGACCACCCGGCACGTGTAGCTACCCCTGGGCGGCAGGCGCTGGTGGTCGACCCAGTCATGGGGGGCACCTGACCGACTAAGGTCCTGATGGATGGTGGCAGTGACGTGAATATTCTGTATGCCGAAGCTCTCAAAGGAATGGCCATCCCGATGTCCAAACTCAGCAAGAGCAACATGCGGTTCCATGGGATCATACCAGGAAAGAAAGCCAAATCACTCGGCCAGATCACTCTCGATGTGGTTTTCGGCGATGAGAAGAATTTCCGCAAGGAGAAGTTGACGTTTGAGGTAGTGGATTTCCAGAGTGCATATCATGCCATTCTGGGCAGACCCGCTTACGCTAGCTTTATGGCTCGACCATGCTATGTTTATCTCGAGATGAAGATGCCTGGCCCCAAAGGCGTAATAACGGTTTCCGGAAACCGTTAGAGAGCAGAAGATTGTCTTCAGGATGGGGCAAAAATAGCAGATGAGCAGATGGCAGCAGTGGAGTTCCAAGAATACCAGAAGACTGCAGATCCGAGTGATTTGCTACATGCTAAGAGGCCTGCCTTGGAGTCCGCATTTCAGTCGGCCGGCGAGACCAAGCCAGACCATGTTCACCCGACCGATCCCAATGCCGCTCTGACCCATATTTCGACGACACTCGACAGCAAATAGGAAGAAACGCTCATCCAGTTCCTCCGTGAGAACTGGGACATTTTGCATGGAAGCCATCTGACATGCCGGGTGTACCCAGGGGCTGGCTGAGCACCATTTGCGCGTCAATTCAAAAGTAAAAGTCGTCAAAGAGCACCTCCGTCGGTCCGCCACGGAGAAGAGAAAAGCCATTGGCGAGGAAGTGGCTCGGCTACTGGCCGCAGAGTTCATCCGCGAGATATACCACTCCGAGTGGCTCGCCAATGTTGTTATGGTTCCCAAGAAGGACAAATCACTTCGAATGTGTATTGACTTCAAACACATCAATCGGTCCTGCCCGAAAGATCATTTTTATATACCCCGCATCGACCAGATTGTCAACTCAACTGCGGGATATGAGCGGCTGTCCTTCCTGGACGCTTATTCGGGGTACCATCAGATCCGACTGTATGGACCCGACGAGATAAAAACAGCTTTCATCACCATGTTTGGGTGCTTTTGCTATGTTACTATGCCCTTCGGCCTCAAGAATGCTGGTGCCACATTCATGCACATGATTCAGAAGTGCCTGCTCACTCAAATCAGTCGAATGTGGAAGCATACATGGATGACATAGTGGTTAAGTCACGCAAAGGCTCCGACCTGCTGTCTGACCTTGCTGAAACCTTTGCCAACCTGACACTACTAGGGAAAACCTTATACACAGAATCTTAGCAGCAGCGCGGCTCAAAAAGAGGCGCTACTACAAATTATCAGCAGCGCGTGCGCGCAAAACTCGCTGCTGAAACGGAGTTAGCAATAGCGCACTTGGAGCAACCCGCGTTGCTACAAATATCGACCGACAGTGTCCAAAACCTACATTCAGCAGCAGCGCGTTGTAACGACCCGCGCTACTGCTAAAGCGCTAGTAGCAGTGCGCTTTTCCTGAGATCGCTGCTGCTAATTTTCAAATTGGGCACACTGTTGGTCCCAGTTAGTAGTAGCGCTTGTGTGGGAAGCGCGCTGCTACTAATTTATTATCAGCAGCGCGTTTTACCACCCGCGCTACTGCTAAGCCGCACCAGCCCACCACCTTTCCCCACCCGCCCTCCCCTCCCCCATCTCCTCTCTTCCCTTTCCCCTACCCCCACATCCTCCCTCTCTCACTCTTCTTCTTCCTCAATACTTCTCCCCCATTACTCTCCCTCTTCTACCTACCTTTCTCTCTCTTCATTACTCCTAGCTAACTACACCACCTCCATTAATGCATCTCCTTTCTCTTTTTCCTTGCCCCTCCACTAGTTGAAGTTGTCTTCTCCCAAATTAGCTAGCTAGGTAGATGTAGCATTTAGTTAAGTGACCTATTTGCCCCCTAACTAGATCTATCTTTGTCAAGAAGAGCTTTGTGCACTTTTGATCTCCCTACATCATCATCTCCACCGTGTGCTCGATCTCGAGATAGAGGTGATTAAAATTTCATGCTTTTGCAAAATGGAAATATGTTTATGTGTGTGTGTGATATGATAATTGGGAGATATGATGGAAATTGTGTGTGAGGCATGAGTTGACGCCAAATTGTGCTTTTGAGTTGCCTATTGAGGGAGTCCTGGATTAGGGGGTGTCCGGATGACCGGACTATAACCTTTGGCCGGACTCCTGGACTATGAAGATACAAGATTGAAGACTTCGTCCCGTGTCCGGATGAGACATTCCTTGGCGTGGAAGGCAAGCTTGGCGATACGGATATGTAGATCTCCTCCCATTGTAACCGACTCTGTGTAACCCTAGCCCTCTCTGGTGTCTATATAAACCGGAGGGTTTTAGTCCGTAGGACGAACAACAATCATACCATAGGCTAGCTTCTAGGGTTTAGCCTCTCTGATCTCGTGGTAGATCTACTCTTGTACTACCCATATCATCAATATTAATCAAGCAGGAGTAGGGTTTTACCTCCATCAAGAGGGCCCGAACCTGGGTAAAAACATCGTGTCCCTTGTCTCCTGTTACCATCCGCCTAGACGCACAGTTCGGGACCCCCTACCCGAGATCCGCCAGTTTTGACACCGACATTGGTGCTTTCATTGAGAGTTCCGCTGTGTCGTCACCATCAGGAAGGATTCCTCATCCCATCTTTAAAGACGACACTGTTGCTAAAGGGGCTTTGGCTATCGGTCAAACTCTCCGGCTAGGCGGTTTTCTTAAGACCGCCTGTTCGGCCACCGCACCGACGATGACTTCTCGAGTCATCGAAAGCAATCTCCACGTCAACTCGGAACTCACCGAGTAGCTAGATCCGATGTAGCTCTCTTCCTTAAACGAGCTCTTGGATCACATCGCCGCCCTGGGAGTCGCTACAGACTACGATCAGATTGGGCTTAAACCCGATCTGAGAGAGATTAACTCTCCCCAGGCCATCCACCATGTTGCAGTGGTGGAGGAACAATGCGGCAAGCCTTCATATATCTTAAGGACTAGTTATGTCCGGATTCCCGATCCCTCCAAGCCGGATACCCGCGGAGGGGAGGACGTCACTCAAGACCTGAACCTAAAGTTAGGCAGCGGGCTAGATTCATTGGACGATATCCAATAACACAAGCTTTTGAGTTGGAAACTCCTTGGCCCCTGAGTCTCAGATTGGGCGAGGTTCCGGATTTAATTCCACCCACCCACCCACATATAAGGGATTTATCCCAAATTCGGCAAGAGCCCGCAGAAACAGTACACCATTACTGGGCCAGATTCCTCCTAGTTATGAACAGGATAGAGGACTGCCGCGAGGAGGATGCAGTTTCATTCTTCTATAATAATTGCACGGACAAGGGAATCCTCAACGCCATAAGTCACCGTGAAATTACACGCTTCGCCGACTTGGCATCCGTAGTACGAAAGTACTGTGCGATGGAAAGCGCATGGAAAACCGAAATAAAATTTTGGGACAATCCGGCCCTGAATACAACCCCCGTCCGAAATAAAACGGTGCATTATCGCCAGGCACCTCGGTCAAACACCAAAAAGCAAAAACCCTCTATAGAGCATGGAACCGTACTTGAGGGATGGCTCAATGGACCCTGTAAAATTCATAGTACATAGGGCGCCACACCAACTCATAGCCTTAGAGCATGTTGGATACTCCGGCAGGTGGCCAGATGTGGCGAGGAGCTTCTAACTCCAGAATTCACAGAGCACCACCCCAGGGATACCAGTACGGTATTAACATTCTTCGAGACTTTCGCATCAAATAATATGCGGAAACGAACACTCCGCAGCCTTGCCGAAGTCTACCAAGTAGAAACAATAAACCCATGGAGTGACATGGCTATTACCTTTAATGCTAGTGATGAACCTAAATTCCGAACAGCCCGAGCACCAGCCGCATTGGTCCTCAGTCCAATAGTGGACGACTTTCGACTTACCAAGGTACTCATGGACGGTGGTAGCGGATTGAACCTCATTTATGAGGAAACCCTTCGAAAAATGGAAATAGACTGGAGCCGCATTGAGCGAAGAAACACAACCTTTAGAGGAATAATCCCCAGTCGAGAAGCGTGTTGTACAAGAAAAATCACACTGGATGTGGTGTTCGGCACGCCGGATAATTACATATCCGAGGAGGTCACGTTTCAAGTGGCCCCGTTCAGCAGTGGATACCATGCTCTATGAGGGCGAGAGGCATTCACAATTTTTCAAGCAATACCCCATTACGGGTACATGAAGCTCAAAATGCCCGGAGCCAACGGAATCATCACTCTTGCTAGTAACCCGGACACAGCACTCCGCGCCGAAAACAAGACAGTCGCACTGGCCCTTGAGGCACTTTCCGAAGCCCTAGCGGCCGAAGAACTAACTGCGCTGCGCTCCATGGTGAACAGGGACGACGTGATACTCGATAAAAGATCCAAGTCCACCTCCTTTAAACCGGCGGATGAAATAGTCAAATTCCATGTCCATCCAACGAACCCTACAAAAACGGCCTCCATCAGGGCGCAATTAAACCCTGATGTAGACGCCGCACTACGAGAATTCCTACGCGAAAATTGGGACATTTTTGCCTGGCACCCTTCAGACATGCCAGGAATCCCATGCAGGCTGGCCGAGCATAGCCTAAACATCCTAAAAGGATTCAAGCCTGTCAAGCAGGCTCTTCGGCGTTTCTCCGAACCCAAGAGACAAGCCATGGGAGAGGAGCTAGCCAAACTACTGGAGGCCGGATTCATCAGAGACATAAAACATCCGGACTGGCTAGCGAAATTGGTGATGGTACCAAAGAAGGACGAATCCTGGCGCCTATGCGTCGATTTCAAGGACCTCAACAAGGCTTGCCCAAAGGATCCCTTCCCCCTCCCCCGCATTGATCAAATTATCGATGCCACCGCAGGATACGATTCATTGTGTTTCCTCGACGCATACTCCGGCTACCATCAAATTAAGATGGCAGAGCCAGACCAAGCCGCAACGGCATTCATCACCCCATACGGCCCATTCTGCTTCAACACAATGCCCTTCGGGCTCAAAAACACCGACGCAACATATCAGCGCATGATTCAGACATGTCTGGCAAACCAGATCGGCAAAACCCCGTTCGACATAACCTACAAGCCACGGCGAGCTATCAAGTAGCAAGTTTTGGCCGACTTTGTCGCCAAATGGACTGAAGCCGAACTCCCTAAAGAGTATGGCACATATTCCAATTGGGTCATGCACTTTGACGACTCCAAAATGTTAGCTGGTCTAGGGGCTGGCATCATTTTGACGTCCCCAACAGGAGATATAGTTCAATACGCACTCCAGATAATGTATACAGACTCCAATAACGCAGCCGAATACGAGGCCCTTCTACACGGTCTCCGGATGGCAGTCTCCATGGGCATTCAACGCCTAGAGGTGCGCGGGGATTCGAACCTCGCGATATCCCAAATAAATGGAGACTTTGATGCCAAGGATCCGAAAATGGCAGCTTATCACAACGCCGTCCTAAAAATATCAGCTCGGTTCGAAGGGCTCGAATTTCACCATATAGCCCGGGAAAACAATCAGGCAGCAGACGTCTTGGCACGCATTGGCGCAAAGCGCGGTGTAGCCCCCCCCCCCAACATTTTCTTGGAAAGGCTATTCAAGCCATCCGTATCATGGGAAGGGGAATCCGGAAATAACAACCCGGATCCAACCGCACCGCCCGACACCGAACATTCTGACACAGCGGGAGGCTCGGCCAACAAAGTAACATCCTCAGCCCACGAAATAATGGAAGTCATTGCCCCGTGGACAAAACCATTCCTAGCCTATCTGACCAAGCAGGAACTTCCAGAGGACCAAAACGAGGCATGCTGCATAGTGCGGCGATCTAAAGCCTATAAAGTCCACGAGGGAGAGCTTTATAAGAAAAGTACCACCGGAGTCCTTCAAAGGTGTATCTCTGAAGAGGAAGGGTGAAATCTCCTGGCTGAAATTCATGCCAGACTCGGCGGGCAGCACGCCACAGCCCAGGCCCTTGTACGCAAGCCCTTCCGTACAGGATTTTATTGGCCGACGGCCCGGGCAGATGCTCAGGACTTAGTCCAACGTTGCGTCGGTTGCCAACTCTTTGCTAACCAAAGCCATATGCCACCCACCGCCCTCCAAACTATACCCATCACCTGGCCCTTCGCGGTCTGGGGGCTTGACATGGTTGGACCCCTTAAAGGAGGAACCCACAAGCAAAAATACTTACTGGTCATGGTGGACAAATTCACCAAATGGATAGAGGCCAAGCCTGTCAAGACGTCCGAATCCGGACCGGTGATAGACTTCATATTAGGGGTCGTACACCGTTACGGCGTCCCCCACAACATCATCACTGATAATGGCACAAACTTTACGGCCGACGAGGTCAAACTCTGGTGCAAAAACATGGGCATCAAGCTCGACTACGCTTCAGTCTATCACCCACAAACTAACGGTCAAGTCGAGCGAGCAAATGGTTTAATCATGAGCAGCATCAAACCCAGGTTAGTGCGATCCCTCAAGGAATCTAATATGCATTGGGTAGAGGAGCTTGACTCCGTACTCTGGGGGCTGCGGACCATGCCGAATCGTACCACCGGATTCACACCATTTTTCATGGTATACGGCGCAGAGGCAGTTCTGCCCTGCGACATAATTCATGACTCACCTCGCGTGCGCATATATGAAGAAAGAGAAGCCAAACTCGATCGGCAGGACAGCTTGGACGCCTTGGAGGAGGAACGTGATGTGGCAAAAGCCCGTTCCACATTCTATCAACAGCAAGCTCGAAGGTATCAAAGCAGAGAAGTACGGGCCAAAACTTACAATGTTGGCGAGTTAGTTCTACGCCTGCCGGACAAGAAAAAGGACAAACTCAAGCCCAAATGGAAAGGTCCCTTCATCATTGACCAAGTCCTGACTGGTGGAGCGTACCGTCTGCGAGATGCATAGGATAACCGACTCGAGCCGAACCCATGGAACGCAGCCCGTCTACGAAGATTCTATGCCTAGCGCCGGACTCTGTGTTCGTCTCCTTCCTCTGTCTATCTTTTTACATATTAGCTGTCTTATATTTCTCTCCTTCTCCCTCTTTTTTCCCTTACAGCCTTTGAGGGCTTGTTTGCGCCTTGTTCGCAAACAATTGACGCGCTATCCGCGCTCATTATACCTGGGGGCTTCTTCAACAGAAGCTTGTTTATACGGGCCTCATGCCCAACACATGTGTCACACTTCTGCATGTACCTTTTATTCACCATTATATGCATCGATATGACTTAAGTTTTGGCCAAGCTGGGTTGCCTGGCTCCTATGCTTACCCCTATGTTCCCGATTGTTCGGCTAGGTGGTAAAGGGAGCACCTCTGCGATTGTTACTGCTGGGTCAGCCGGATGTGTACCTCAGACTGGGTGAAGCCGAAAGCTAGCGTTCTTAAGGGAATATTCGGTCGGTGAACTAAAAGATGATTTCTTACTCGTTTATTTATCTGCCCCCAGATGTTTTTCTGCTTTTTTCGCAGTCTGGACATGCACTTTAGGGCATGCCTCCCAGGGAAAGGAACCCCTAACGGAACTATTCTCCCTAGAAGATGTTTCTTACTAACCATGTAATATAACATAACTAGTTGGGCACTTTTCTGTTCAAGCACTAATGACCCCTACGCCTGGTCTCCACGCATGCCCCGGTTCTTACATAACCGAGAGGGTATTCGGACACACTCCGGACTATCGAGTCCCGAGGTTGAAGCGAAAAGGTCCGCCATGACAAATGATCTACAATCCTGCTAGAAGGCATTTTACATGTCATCTTAAATTACATAGTCAATTTGACTGGGTATATTCCTCTTCAATACCATCTAGCAGGCTGTCTAGTTTACAATCCTGTTGGGAATATTTGGCGGCCAACTCTACCTGGCCATACACTAAACTGATAGGGATCTCCTTCCCATCGGGCCCTACAGGTCCGACCTCGGCCATGTGGTTTGGGTCAGCCTTCGTGTACCGCGTCTTCACCATGGCCCAGGCCTTCCCGGCGCCTTGACGGCAGGCCGATATCTTCCATAGTCAGAAGCGCCGCCGCGCTCCCTTCACCTTCTCTGCAAGCTCACCGAGGCCTTCAGGCAGGGAGACGGATGGCCACAAGGCTTGGGCGACGCCTTGCATCACCAGCCGAACTCGTTCGTGCAGTTGTGAGAGCTCGGGGAGAAGGTCACCCGTAGAACCGGGCATTTCCTGCAGGTCGACCTGTCAGCATACCTACAGACATAACTCTGTCAATCGACTTCCTCGCCGAACTCTTTTTTTTTCGAAGTTCGTTCAAGCACTTACTAAAAATGCCACGTCGAAGCCGCTGATTCTCCTTCACGGAATCCGACAGCTGAGCACGAACATCCTTTAGTTCCTCGCCCAGCTGGGTGTTGGCATCTTGGAGCTTATTCTTCTCTCACCGGCCTTTAACCGGCGTAAGAGTTGTTGTTTGTCCGGATCCACTCCAGCGCCATCTGCAATGTTATTGTCCGATTTTTACACATGCCGCACTTCACAATATACTTATCTTTCGAACCATATATTACCAGAGGGGGTCTCCTTGGCCTCCCCCGCCGCGGCTAGTGCGGCCTCAAGTTGGGCTTTGCACTCTTCCAGCTCCTGGGACAGTTGGGTATTCTTTTCTGTAAGATCCTGCATAACAAATGATCCTCAAATCAGTTATTCTAACTGTTTCAAGTCTCGGGGGCTACTGACATATATAACCATCAAATTTTCTCACCCGTATGTCTTTTATATACTGCTCTGTGGCTCTGGCTAGACCATCTTGAGCGGCACAGAGGTATGCATCTCCCGTATTAAAGGCATCTAACGCCTCTTGGGAGAAACTAGCGTCACGAAGAACTGTCCGGCGATGCCTGTGATTCATGGCACTCTCCACCTTTGAATTGGTGGCAGACAGCCCGTCCGCATCCTCTGTCAGAGGAGCGTCCGGTGCGTGCCTCGTGCTCGCCTTCGCTTCCGGACACGACCTTGGAGCCTGGCCGGTGGAGGCGCGATTGCAATCTCTCCGGATATAGTCCGGCGAGCGCTCTTTTTCCTGAAGAGAACACGAGCATTGGTACGCCTCGAGGGAATAAAACCTGGGAATAAAATGGCACGCCATACCGTTGCACCGACGTCTCAATTCGGACCGCACTTCTTTTCAGCCTGCCGGACCTTGATGCCCCTTGTTGGCTAGCCACCGCAGGCTCGGCCCTCCGCCTGAAGGACTTCCCCTGCAAAAACGCCATCGGTATACGGTGACCTAAAATAAGCACAGATGGATCATTTTAAGAATGCTGGGACTTCGGTCTCGGTTACTTGAGAGGCTGGATGTAGTCCGGGATAATCGGCCGTAATGGCCACCAAGGCGTTGTCCTTTCTCAATTGATGAAACACCTCGTCGATCAGCTCCACACATAAGTCCGGGTCCTCTTGGGAGTCCGGATCGAAGGACCGTTCCAGGTCCTCGGGTTGTGGAGGGGGCTGTTTATCTCCTTTACAGCCTAGCGTAGCTCCTGCGTCGAAATTGCTAGACTAAATACTTAACTATGGGAATATGAAACAGATGGGCAAGTGAAAGTATTCGCTTACCCAGCTTGGAGGATTGTACATAGAAAATCCGTGGGTTGACGCGGAGGAATTCCTCCTCTTCTCCCTTGTACAAAGCGGACAAGATCTTCATTAGGGCGGCAGCCGAATCCGGCCCCTTCCGGCCGCACCGGGTGGTGTCGTCCTCCCCGTTGAAATCCCACATGGGGTGGCCTCTGTACTGAAGCGGCTGCACCCTCCGCATAATGCATGTGGCCATGACCTCGATCATGGTCAGTCCGGAATGAGCTAACAACCTTATCCGGTTCATCATGTAAATGACGTCCTTGTCATTTTCTTTCTGAGGGCTCTGTGGACGCCAGCTTAGGCGCTTCTTCAAAGGAGCATTATTGAACTCAGGGAGGCCGATCCGTACAGGGTCCGGCAAGGGGACGTCTTCTATATAAAACCATTCTGAAGGCCAGTCTTTGGACGCCTTCTTTGGGGTTCCAGATAGATATCCGGTCTCGGCGATGCACCATAGTTCGGCTCCGCCCACTTGATATATCGACCCCTCCTGAGAACTGGGGACGAGGCAGAACAACTTCTTCCACAACGCGAAATGAGCCTCGATACCCAAAAACAGCTCACAAAGGGCTACGAAGCCCGTAATATGCAACATGGAGGCAGGCGTAAGGCTATGCAACTGGAGGCCGTAGAACTCCAGGAGCCCCCGGAGAAACGGATGAATTGGAAATCCGAGCCCTCTTATCAAATAAGGACAAGGCATACCCACTCTCCTTTGGAGGGATTGGGGACACTCTCCGCTTGCTCTCCACCATTATAGGTGGCGAGCCCGGCTCGAACCGGGACCATGTAGGCCGGGGGGAGTAACCCCTTGGCTTGGAGCGCCACTAGCTCGCTGTGTGGGACGGATCATCTCTCCCAATCTCCAGGCTGAGGACTGGGGGGCGAGAGGAGGAGCTGCGTCGACCGGCCATGATGGAATGGATCTCTGTCGAATGCGCTCCGATGAAAGCTCACGAAGAGAAGATGGTGTGATTCGGATCTAAATCCCCGTCTCTTTTATAGGCAGCTCATTTGCACAGGTAGAGAGGTAAATGAAAAAACACCCTGGCTTTTCGCATTCATTTGACACGTGGAAGATGGCATTATTGGGCACAGAAGCCAAGGAGCGCAACATTCACCAGAAGCCGGACACTATTCAACAGGTATATGGAGTTTGGAGAAGAACCCGCCTTGCAATACCGAAGACAAATCTTCGTGCCAGACTTATCATCATTGAAGCCTGGTTCGGGGGCTACTGAGGGAGTCTTGGATTAGGGGGTGTCCGGATGACCGGACTATAACCTTTGGCCGGACTCCTGGACTATGAAGATACAAGATTGAAGACTTCGTCCCGTGTCCGGATGGGACATTCCTTGGCATGGAAGGCAAGCTTGGCGATACGGATATGTAGATCTCCTCCCATTGTAACCGACTCTGTGTAACCCTAGCCCTCTCCGGTGTCTATATAAACCGGAGGGTTTTAGTCCGTAGGACGAACAACAATCATACCATAGGCTAGCTTCTAGGGTTTAGCCTCTCTGATCTCGTGGTAGATCTCCCATATCATCAATATTAATCAAGAAGGAGTAGGGTTTTACCTCCATCGAGAGGGCCCGAACCTGGGTAAAAACATCGTATCCCTTGTCCCTGTTACCATCCGCCTAGACGCACAGTTCGAGACCCCCTACCCGAGATCCGCCGGTTTTGACACCGACACCTATGTTTTGCCGAAATGTCGATTTATTTCCGTTTCGGCGAATTCCGAGCAAACTCTAGATCTATATATGTCCTATTTTTAGGGAAGGTCATGCCGAATTTTTCTATGACTTTGATGCATGCACACATTTTTATAATCAATTTGTTTATTATTACCATGCAGAGTTCACGATGGTCAGTGGAATGATGGTGGACAGGTGGTTGCGGTCGGCGGTGCAGGACATGAAAGAAAATAACCGGACAGAGGTTTTATGTCCGTGTCAAAAATGCAAAGGAATAGTTTGGCTCGACCCCCATGACGATGGTCGTGTCGAAGCGCACCTGCTCATGACTGGTTTCATGGATGGCTATACTCGGTGGATAATTGAAGATGATGATGACGATGTTGAGGACGCCGACGGGGCAGGCATTGATGACACGGGGCAAGATGAAGAGATGATCAATAATGGCGGTGGTGAAGAGGCCGGACATGGCGGCGGAGAAGGGGCCAGACATGGCGGAGGAGAAGGGGCCGGACATGGCGGCGGAGAGAACAACATGGACCCCACGCAGCAGAGTTCGTCGGTACTAAGTTCAATCGTGTGGGACCCTCATGTTCAAACATTGCTTCGCAAGGAGACGAGTACTGAGAGAGCTGCTTCTAGAGAGGAGGCTAAGTTGGAGCAACTGGTGGTAGACTCGAACACTCCATTGTATGATGGTTGCAATCCTGAGGTGACCCACTTGAGTTTCACGCTCCAACTCCTGAAGACGAAGGCTAAAAACAAATGGACCGACACTAGCCTCGATGAGCATCTCAAGTACCTAAAGGATGTTCTTCCCACAAGGAATCTGTGTCCTACTAGTGTTGATGAGGCCAAGAAGATTGTGTGCCCTCTTGATCTGCCACACGTTCGATACCATGCATGCATCAATGGTTGCATAATTTATCGGAAGGAGCACGCGGAAAAAACAAGCTGTCTGGTGTGCAATGCTTCTCGATACAAGAAAGCCAGGAAGAAATGTCCCCAAAAAGTTGTATGGTACTTACCGATCACTCCCCGTCTCCAGCGGTATTTTGTAGATCCCAAGGAAGCAAAGCTAATGCGCTGGCATGCGGAGAGGAAGAAGCCCGACGATGGAGATGATAGAAGCTGAGACACGTCAAGGATGGAAGCCAGTGGAGAGCGTTGAACAGCTTCTATCGGTTTTTCGAATGTGATGCAAGGAACATCGTGCTCGGCGCGTGTACCTATGGCATGAATCCATTTGGCAACCAGAACACCAACCATAGCATATGGCCCGTGTTTGTATGGATGTACAACCTCTGGTTGTGCATGAAGTCAAAGTACATTCACATGAGCATGCTTATTCAAGAGCCGAAACAACCATGAAATAATATTAATTTGTACCTGGGGCTACTTCAAGAGGAGTTAGACACGTTATGGAAAACACCGGTCAAGACATGGGACGCCAGCAAAGGCGAGTATTTTTACATGAGAGCCGCGCTGCTCACGACAGTGCACGAATATCTCGGTTACGGATATGTCGCAAGCCAGGTGTGCCATGGATATTGCGGATGCACGCGGTGCATGGATGATACGACGTCTCAGCAGCTAACGTCAAGGAAAGATGACGGGTCTGGGAAAATCGTGTACATGGGGCATCGAAGATGGCTCGAACAGGACGACCCGTGGAGAAACCGTGGAGATCTATTCAATGGTCAAGCTGAGCATCGAGGACCTCCACGTAAGCGTAGCGGTGCCGAAATCGATGTGCTGTTGAAAAACTGGAAGGAGTGCCCCACGCCGGGAAAGACGATGAGAAAGGCGCTGGAGCCGCTGCTGAAGGTATGGAAGACGAGGTCTGTGTTCTGGGACTTGGAGTACTGGCACAAACTCGATACACCTCATTGCCTTGATCAAATGCATATCTGTAAGAATGTCCTTGAGAGTTTGCTCGCAACATTGATGAACATGCCGGATAAGACCAAGGATGGGCCGAAGGCAAGAAAAGGCTTGCAAGATTTGAAAATCAGGGAAGATCTGCACATGCCGCCCCGTAAAATGTCAGACGAGACAGAGACAGAGTCAGAGGCACGGGAGAAGAAAGGCAAGAAAATAAAGAAAGAGGATTATTGCACCCCTTCTTGCTTCACCTTAAGTCATGCTAAGATCGATCAATTCTTTAAGTGCCTAACCGGAGTCAAAGTTAGTTCCGGTTACTGTGGCAAGATAAGCAGATATCTAGACACGGACAAGAAAAGGTTCAGCGGGATGAAGTCCCATGACTATCATGTGATGATGATGCAGATACTACCTGTTGCCCTTAGAGGGATAATGGACAAGCACGTCCGTGACACGCTTATTGGTCTCTGCAACTTTTTCGACGTCATCTCTCAAAAGTCGATCAGTGTGAAGCAGCTCCGTAGGCTACAGGAAGAGATTGTTGTGATACTGAATGAGCTTGAGATGTACTTCTCGCCCGCGTTCTTTGACGTGATGGTGCATCTGTGTGTCCATATTGTGGATGACATAATAGACCTGGGGCCGTCATTCCTGCACAACATGATGCCGTTTGAGAGGATGAATGGGATCATCAAAGGATTCATTCGTAATATATATGTTCCTATTTTGTATACATATTTAACCATCAAATGATGCAATATATATCGCCTTCCCTTTGTTCACTGCTCTCGGAAAAAAAGTGAGAGAAAATAAAAGAAAGGAAAAAGGAAAACTGGTTATAGTAGTAGCGGTTTACTGAAAAAGAGCTACAGCTAGTCAAGGTAGCAGTAGCGTTTTCCTTAAAAACCGCTATAGCTACCTGTTTTAGTAGTAGCGCGTTTGGTATAAACGCGCTGCTGCTACGTCCACTTAACCCAAAATCCTCCCTCTCTCTGCTTCATCCCGCTTCTCCCCCCCCCCAAATCCCCACTCTCTCTTCCCCCGTCGCACCACCGTGCCCCGGCGCTCGCCCCCGACCCCGACGCTCGCCCTCGACCCGGCGCTCGCCCCCGACCCGGCCCTCGCCCCGACCCCGGCGCTCGCCCCCGACCCCGACGCACCACGCCTCCCTCCTCTGCTTCCTCTCTTCCCAACCTCGGCCGTCGTCGGGCCTGCCTCCTCGCCCCTACACCCTCTGTAACCCCCCTCTCTCTGCTAGCTAGGGTTAATTAGGTTAATTAGGTTATTTGTTTAGTTATGAATTTAGCTAGGTTGAATTTATATGCAAATTTAGGTAGGCTGAATGTAGGTAGGCTAAATTTATATGCAAATTTTAACTGGACATGTGATATGTGGACATGTCATGTTTGGAATTTGGACATGTCATTTGGAAATGTGATGTTTTGGTTCAATTTTGGTAAATGATCCGAGTGGCCTATGTTACGCCAGAATGTTGATTCATTTCTGTTTTGGTGAATTTCACGCGCTCGATATGTCCATTTTTTAGCAAAGGTCATGCCGAAATTTTCCATGAATTTTGGCATGATTTGTGCTAGATAGTAGGCATAACGAGTGCTGGCACATATATTTCTTTTTTATGTCATTTCTCATTTTTTTCATACTTTTATAAATAAACGAGGAGACTTAATCATAGGAAACATGTCGAACAATGAAGAAACTGGGCCTTCTGACCAAGATGCAGACGAGATGGATTATGAGGGTGAACAAGAGTACCTCGACTATTTGACTGCTAAGCAAGGTTTGCAGGTCGGCCTCGATGATGGTACTGACGCCGACATCGACACCGACGGTGCCGAGACTGGCGGGGAAGATACCGGCGGGGAAGGTACCGGCGCCGATGCCGCTACCGAAAAGAAGAAGCATAAGAAGCAGAGGATACGAAAACCTAACAAGCTAGGGATTAGACGACTAGTGATCACAAAGATGGCACTTGGCAAGTTTGAGCCATTAGAGCCGGAAGAACCTCGCAAGTGCTATGGGAACCAAGTAGGATGCATCCTACGAGAATGCGCGAGCATCAACGAAGATGACTTAAGGAGTAAAGAACATTTGACGCAGTTGCTCCTAACGAAGTTGCACAAGAGATTCAAGTTCCCCGACTGGGATGATAACATAGAACAACCGTGGGATGATACGAAGATGAAAAAGATTAACAATCATGCCATGGGCATGTTCAGCAATGATTTGGCCTCCTGGAAAGGGAGGGTGAAACGAGCTATTGAGGCTGAGGAACCCCTGTCCAAGATTCTGGAGGAAAATCCGACACTTACGGAAGAGGAGTTTGAAAATTTCAAGGACACTTGCGCTACCGAGGCAGCCAAGGCTAAGGCTGCGAAATTCAAGAGCCTTCAACAAAGGAACACGGGGAAGCATCGCCTCGGAAGCCGTGGCTACCACGGTAGAAGGCCCATATGGGATAAGGAGGACGCGGAACGTGAAGCCGCGGGTCTCCCAGACCCCTTCGCGAAGTTCACCAACCCCTTGGAGTGTGACTTCATCAGGGCCCACTACAAGTGGGACAAGGAAAAAAGGTTTTTTTACACGGACCAGATCACGAGGAAATTGATTAGACTACTGGTAATTATTCTTTTAGCACCTTACATTTAGCTCCATATCTAGTCGACTACACATTCCTAAACGATTCATGCTCCTTCTGCAGGAGAAGCAACACCAGCTTACAGCCGAAAGCCCTACTTCTCTGATGAGGCCCAAGTGGGACACCCCTCTCAACCAGGCCTTGAACGAACTTAAGGGACTCCCTTTGGGCCAGCGGCCGCAATATGGTCGTGTGCACGGCGCTGGAGACGGTGCCACGTGGAAGGTGTTTTACAAGGAGGGCCCGAAGGCCAAGAAGCAAAAAAAGAAGTTTAGTCAGGCGGACATCGACGCGAAGGAGAAGCTTGCGGTCGAGAAAAAAACAGCTGAGGACGCGAAAAAAACAGCCGAGGAGAAAAATGAGTTGCTACAGCAGGCAGTTAATGCAGTTGTAACTGCCTGCAGAAATGATTTTGCTACTAACTTGGTTCCAGCTATCACCAACTGGACGAAGGAAAATCTAGACAAGACGGTACATGATTTCCCGATGCCCAGTTTCGTCGGGAGCAATGATGTCTACTACACAACCTTCTTCTTGTAGACGTTGTTGGGCCTGCAAGTGCACAGGTTTGTAGGACAGTAGCAAATTTCCCTCAAGTGGATGACCTAGGGTTTATCAATCCGTAGGAGGCGTAGGATGAAGATGGTCTCTCTCAAACAACCCTGCAACCAAATAACAAAGAGTCTCTTGTGTCCCCAACACACCCAATACAATGGTAAATTGTATAGGTGCACTAGTTCAGCGAAGAGATGAAGATACAAGTGAAAAATAGATAGTAGATATAGGTTTTTGTAATCTGAAATTATAAAAACAGCAAGGTAGCGAGCAATAAAAGTGAGGGTAAACGGTATTGCAATGATAGGAAACAAGGCCTAGGGTTGATACTTTCACTAGTGCAAGTTCTCTAAACAATAATAACATAGATAGATCATATAACAATCCCTCAACATGCAACAAAGAGTCATCCAAAGACACTAATAGCGGAGAACAAACATAGAGATTATGGTAGGGTATGAAACCACCTCAAAGTTATTCTTTCGGATCGATCTATAAAAGAGTTCGTACTAGAATAACACCTTAAGACACAAATCAACCAAAACCCTAATGTCACCTAGATACTCCATTGTCACCTCAAGTATCCGTGGGCATGATTATATGATATGCATCACACAATCTTAGATTCATCCAATCAACACAAAGTACTTCAAAGAGTGCCCCAAAGTTTCTACCGGAGATTCAAGTACGTGTGCCAACCCCTATGCATAGGTTCATGGGCGGAACCCGCAAGTTGGTCACCAAAACATACATCAAGAGGCACATGATATCCCATTGTCACCACAGATAAGCACGACAAGACATACATCAATTTGTTCTCATAAAAGACTCAATCCGATAAGCTAACTTCAAAGGGGAAACTCAATTCATCACAAGAGAGTAGAGGGGGAGAAACATCATAAGATCCACCTATAATAGCAAAGCTCGAGATACATCAAGATCGTGCCATAGAGGGAACACGAGAGAGAACACGAGAGAGAGAGATCAAACACATAGCTACTGGTACATACCCTCAACCCCGAGGGTGAACTACTCCCTCCTCGTCATGGAGAGCGCCGGGATGATGAAGATGGCCACCCGTGATGGTTTCCCCCTCCGGAAGGGTGTTGGAATGGGCTCCCGAGAGGTTTTTGGTGGCTACAGAGGCTTGCGGCGGCGGAACTCCCGATCTATCTTGATATTCAATGTTTTTAGGGTACGAGGGAATATATAGGCGAAAGAAGTCGGTCGGGAGGTGCTCGAGGGGCCCACGAGACAGGGGGCCATGCCCTATAGGGGGGGCGCCCCCCTATCTCCTGGGCTCCTCGAGGGTCTTCTGACTTGATCTCTAAGCCTCCAGGATGATATTCTTCCAAAAAATCACGATGCCGAAGGTTTCATTCCGTTTGGACTCCGTTTGATATTCATTTTCTTCAAAATACTAAAACAGGCAATAAAACAGCAATATGGGCTGGGCCTCCGGTTAATAGGTTAGTCCCAAAAGTAATATAAAAGTGTATAATAAAGCCCATAATCATTCAAAATAGATAATAAAATAGCATGAATGCTTCATAAATTATAGATACGTTGGAGACATATCAGCATACCCAAGCTTAATTCCTACTCGTCCTCGAGTAGGTAAATGATAAAGAAAGAATTTATGAAATGTGAATGCTAGAAGGTGCACAAGTTTGATCAATGATAATTTCAATCACCTTTTCTAGCATGATAATATGTCATAACAGTAGTTCATCTCATAAAACTTCTCACGATAAAGTAACAAGCAATTCACATGTCAAAGCATAGACCATAAACTTTCTTGAAAGCTAGCAAACTTCATTCTTAGTCATCAAAACAATTGCAATTCATCTTACTTTTCGGAAGAGTCTATGTCAGAGCTTTGCTTTAGCAAACTTCACATACTCAACTATCATATAGTCTTCTACAATTGCTAACACTCACGCAATACTTGTGGTTATGAAGTTTTAATCAGACACAGAGAAAGATTGGGGCTTATAATGTTGCCTCCAAACGTATTCACCTTTGGGTGATGTCAACAATAATAGTTCATGCTAACATACATACAATTGGATATATCTATCAGGATCACCCCAACACAAAGTGCTTACCAAAGGATAAAATGAAAAAGGGAAAGGTGAAGATCACCTTGACTCTTGCATAAAGTAAAAAAGTAAATAGGCCCTTCGCAGAGGGAAGCAGAGGTTGTCATGCGCTTTTAGGGTTGGATACACAAAATCTTAATGCGAAAGAACGTCACTTTATATTGCCCCTTGTATATGGACCTTTATTATGCAGTCCGTCGCTTTTATTGCTTCCATAACAAGTTCGTACAAAGCTTATTTTCTCCGCACTAATAAGTCATGCATATTTAGAGAGCAATTTTTATTGCTTGCACCGATGACAACTTACTTGAAGGATCTTACTCAATCCATAGGTAGGTATGGTGGACTCTCATGGAAAAACTGGGTTTAAGGATATTTGGAAGCACAAGTAGTATCTCTACTTGGTGCAAGGAATTTTTGGCTAGCATGAGGGGGAAAGGCAAGCTCAACATGTTTGAATGATCCATGACAATATACTTTAACTGAGATGTGAGAAAACATAACCCATTACGTTGTCTTCCTTGTCCAACATCAACTCTTTAGCATGTCATACTTAATGAGTGCTCACAATTATAAAAGATGTCTATGACAATATATTTATATGTGAAATCTCTCTTCCTTCAATATTCTTTCATGAATTGTTCAAATGACTAATACAATGCTTGCTAACCGTCAATAAATTTACAACCTCTACTTCTTAGATGTGAAGTCATTACTCCCCATGGGATAAGCAAATGAAACATATAAAATTTCAGATTTATGACATTCAACTCATTCAACCATTTACTCATAGGATATAAGTTAAGCACATGAGTAAATGACAAACTACTCCAAAAAGATATAAGTGAAAATCAATGAGTAGCTAAATAATTATGCAACTATATGAAGACTCTCTCTCATTAAAGAATTTCATATCTTGGTATCTTATTCAAACAACAAGCAAAACAAAATAAAATGACAATGCAAGGATAGCACAACTCATGTGAAGAAGCAAAAACTTAGGCTCAACCGATACTAACCGATGATTGTTGAAGAAGAAAGGTGGGATGCCTACCGGGGCATCCCCAAGCTTAGATGCTTGAGAATTCTTGAAATATTATCTTGGGGTGCCTTGGGAATCCCCAAGCTTGAGCTTTTGTGTCTCCTTAATTCCTCTCATATCATGGTTTCTCTTCTTTTTATCAAAATCTTCATTCACAACAAACTTAACAAGAACTCGTGAGATAGGTTAGTATAAACCAATGCAAAACCTTATCATTTTCTACTGTAACAAATAACTTAAACTATTATTCAACATTTCATACTAAATGCCTCTGCATATTTAATACTCCTATCATCAAATAGAATCATTAAACAAGCAAACATATGCAAACAATGCAACCATAACAGCAATCTGTCAAAACAGTATAGTCTGCAAAGAATGCAAGAGTATCAATACTTCCCTAACTTCAAAAATTATGAACTAAAATTTCCACTGTAATAAATTTATCGGAGCTTAATATGCAAAAATATTCAACATTATACCATTCTCTGACTTTTCTAGGGAATTTTTGCAACAGCGGTAAACTTTCTGTTTTCAAACAGCAACATGTATACTAGCAAAATAAGCATGGCAAAGGCTATCCTTGACTTTTTTATTGAACCTAAAGAGGAAAAACATTATTCTAACTAACAGCAAGCAAACACTAACAAAAGAAAATGACGCTCCAAGCAAACCACATATCATGTGGTGAATAAAAATATAGCTCCAAGTAAACTTACCGATGAACGAAGACGAAAGAGGGGATGCCTTCCGGGGCATCCCCAAGCTTAGGCTCTTGGTTGTCCTTGAATATTACCTTGGGGTGCCTTGGGAATCCCCAACCTTAGGCTCTTGCCACTCCTTATTCCATAGTCCATCGAATCTTTATCCAAAACTTGAAAACTTCAACCACACAAAACTCAAAAACAAAACTCGTAAGCTCCGTTAGTATAAGAAAATAAAACCACCACTTAGTTACTGTAATGAACTAATTATAAATTCATATTGGTGTAATATCTACTGTATTCTAACTTCTCTATGGTTCATACCCTCCGATACTACTCATAGATTCATCAAAATAAGAAAACAACACATAGAAAACAGAATCTGTCAAAAACAGAACAGTCTGTAGTAACCTGTATAAAACGTATACTTATGGAACCCCAAAAATTATGAAATAAATTTCTGGACCTGAGAAATTTGTATATTAATCCTCTTCAAAAAGAATCAACCTAAAATCTCTCTCCAGTAAAAAATGGCAGCTAATCTCGTGAGCGCTAAAGTTTCTGTTTTTCACAGCAAGATCACATAAACTTCACCCAAGTCTTCCCAAAGGTTCTACTGGGCACTTTATTGAAACAAAAGCAATAAAATATGATTACTAAAGTATCATAATCATGTGGACACACAAAAACAGTAAGGGTAAATGTTGGGTTGTCTCCCAACAAGCGCTTTTCTTTAATGCCTTTCTAGCTAGGCATGATGATGGCAATGATGCTCACATAAAAGATAAGAATTGAAACATAACGGGAGCATCATGAAGCATATGACTAGCACATTTAAGCCTAAACCACTTCCTATGCATAGGTATTTTGTGAGCAAACAACTTATGGGAACAATAATCAACAAGCATAGGAAGGTAAAACAAGCATAGCTTCAAAATTTTCAACACATAGAGAGGAAACTTGACATTATTGCAATTCCTACAAGCATATGTTCCTCCCTCATAATAATTTTCAGTAGCATCATGAATGAATTCAACAATATAACCAGCACCTAAAGCATTCTTTTCATGATCTACAAGCATATAAAATATACTACTCTCCACATAAGCAAAATTCTTCTCATTCGGAATAGTGAGAGTATCATAAGAGACTTGAACACTAAAAATTGTTTCCACATTAAAAGAGTAATGTTCAGAAAAAGGGTAATCATAATCATGACAAGGTTTGTAAATATAATCATCACTACTTTTTATAGCATAAGTTTCATCACAATAATCATCATAAGTAGCAACTTCGTTCTCATCATAATCGATTGAAACCTCTCCCAAGATAGTGGAATCACTAAATAAAGTTGACACTCTTCCAAATCCACTTTCATATTATCACAATAAGATTCAACATCCTCCAAAATAGTGGGATCACTACTTCCTAAAGTTGACACTCTTCCAAACCCACTTTCATCAATATAATCATCGTAGGTACAAGGCATGCTATCATCATAACAACTTTGCATATCAAAACTTGGGATGCTAAAAATATCATCTTCACTAAACGTAGAATCCCCAAGCTTGGGACAAACATTAATTTCAGCAAATATATTCTCAAATATTTCATACTCATCAAACATAGCTTCCCCAAGCTTGGGCCCTTTCATATCATAAGCATGATCACTCTCATCATTAAAAATATGGATAGCACCAATAGTAAAGCAATTATCATCATCACAATGAGTACTAGGAGCAACATCATTTGAGAGGGACACCTTTCTACCTTTGTTGCTCCTTCTTTTCTTTTTCTTCTTCATATTATGTGTAGGTTCAACCTTCCTCTTCGAGCTCCTTATTGATGAGATTGGTTGAATAGAAAGCTCCTCCTCGCTACCTGATTCATCATAAGAAATAATAGGAGGATATTGGGAAGTCTCTTCCCTTTCATTAGTATTCTCATCATCTTCCATGTGCTTTCTTTTCTTTAGGTAATTGGCAATATAAGGATTTTCAATGCAATTCTCCGCACAAAACATATAAATCTTTTCTAGATCAATATCAAGGAAATGCATAAGATTAAATTCTAGAATGGGCTTAGTTAAACGTTTCAACTCTTCATAACCCAAAAGCAATCTAAGTTCATTGTAATGAGAAAGGGAGATAAAATCATCACAATTTTTGGACACGATCCAATCATGAAACAATTTGCATTGGAGATGTAAATGATCTTGTTTATTGCAAAATTCACAACGGGAAAGATATCTTAAATTCTCTGCACTCTTATCTAGCCTTTCTTGCAACCTCTTAGTTTTTAAATACTTATGATTCTTGCAATATATATCTTCTCTATTTGGTGTGTTCATGCAAACATGCACTCCACAAAAGTTGACATGCTCATAAGATATATTTTCATCATGACTAGAGCAATCATCATTAGTACTATGGATATTCAAGGAGTTCATAATGACAACATTGCAATCATGCTCATCATTCAAATATTTAGTACCAAGCATTTTAATGCATTCTTCTTCTAGCACTTGAGCACAATTTTCCTTACCATCAAACTCACGAAAGATATTAGAAAGACAAAGCGTACGAGACAAACTTAACTCCATTTCTTTGTAGTTTTCTTTTATAAACTAAACTAGTGATAAAACAAGAAACAAAAAGATTCGATTGCAAGATCTAAAGATATACCTTCAAGCGCTAACCTCCCCGGCAACGGCGCCAGAAAAGAGCTTGCTGTCTACTACACAACCTTCTTCTTGTAGATGTTGTTGGGCCTGCAAGTGCACAGGTTTGTAGGACAGTAGCAAATTTCCCTCAAGTGGATGACCTAAGGTTTATCAATCCGTGGGAGGCGTAGGATGAAGATGGTCTCTCTCAAACAACCCTGCAACCAAATAACAAAGAGTCTCTTGTGTCCCCAACACACCCAATACAATGGTAAATTGTATAGGTGCACTAGTTCGGCGAAGAGATGGTGATACAAGTGCAAATAGATAGTAGATATAAGTTTTTGTAATCCGAAATTATAAAAACAGCAAGGTAACAAGCGATAAAAGTGAGCGTAAACGGTATTGCAATGATAGGAAACAAGGCCTAGGGTTCATACTTTCACTAGTGCAAGTTCTCTCAACAATAATAACATAGATAGATCATATAACAATCCCTCAACATGCAACAAAGAGTCACTCCAAAGCCACTAATAGCGGAGAACAAACGTAGAGATTATGGTAGGGTACGAAACCACCTCAAAGTTATTCTTTCGGATCGATCTATTAAAGAGTTCGTACTAGAATAACACCTTAAGACACAAATCAACCAAAACCCTAATGTCACCTAGATACTCCATTGTCACCTCAAGTATCCGTGGGCATGATTATACGATATGCATCACACAATCGCATATTCATCCAACCAACACAAAGTACTTCAAAGAGTGCCCCAAAGTTTCTACCGGAGAGTCAAGAACGTGTGCCAACCCCTATGCATAGGTTCATGGGCGGAACCCGCAAGTTGGTCACCAAAACATACATCAAGAGGCACATGATATCCCATTGTCACCACAGATAAGCACGGCAAGACATACATCAAGTGTTCTCATAAAAGACTCAATCCGATAAGATAACTTCAAAGGGGAAACTCAATTCATCATAAGAGAGTAGAGGGGGAGAAACATCATAAGATCCAACTACAATAGCAAAGCTCGGGATACATCAAGATCGTGCCATAGAGGGAACACGAGAGAGAACATGAGAGAGAGAGAGATCAAACACATAGCTACTGGTACATACCCTCAGCCCCGAGGGTGAACTACTCCCTCCTGGTCATGGAGAGCGCCGGGATGATGAAGATGGCCACCGCTGATGGGTTCCCCCTCCGGCAGGGTGCCGGAACGGGCTCCCGAGAGGTTTTTAGTGGCTACAGAGGCTTGCGGCGGCGGAACTCCCGATCTATCTTGATATTCGATGTTTTTAGGGTACAAGGGAATATATAGGCGAAAGAAGTCGGTCGGGAGGTGCTCGAGGGGCCCACGAGACAAGGGGCCACGCCCTATAGGGGGGGGGGCGCCCCCCTATCTCCTGGGCTCCTCGAGGGTCTTCTGACTTGATCTCCAAGCCTCCAGGATGATATTCTTCCAAAAAATCACGATGCCAAAGGTTTCGTTCTGTTTGGACTCCGTTTGATATTCCTTTTCTTCAAAATAGTGAAACAGGCAATAAAACAACAATATGGGATGGGCCTCCGGTTAATAGGTTAGTCCCAAAAGTAATATAAAAGTGTATAATAAAGCCCATAATCATTCAAAACAGATAATAAAATAGCATGAATGATTCATAAATTATAGATACGTTGGAGACGTATCAAGCAACTCCATGAACAACAACAACACCACACAATCACTTGCTCACGTAACCGGGCCTCCTCTCGCAGTCGCTCCCGATCATAGCAGCCCATCCTCCGTCTCTAGCGTGCTAGGTGGGCCTTCATCTTTGGCTGAGCTAGATGCCATCACGGTAATTACATGGTGCACCAACATATATATATATATATATATAGAGAGAGAGAGAGAAAGAGAGAGAGAGACAATATTCCATTTTCATTACCTTTCGGATGTTTTACGCCACAAACATATGTGTTTGCAGGGAGAAGAAACCCCGTGCACCATACTCTACTTGATCAAAGGCCAGAAGGTGGACGTGGGAAAGGGGATGATATTGAACCCCTTGAAACCAACGTTCCACAACCAGCCGATCCCTGCTGGGCACTTCAGGGTTAGCTTGTCCAGTGTGAACTTGGGGCATGAGGCTTTGCCTCCTCCAGTACAGCATGTGGGAGAGGACGACGAGACCCCGCCGTGGATTGGAAGCTGCAAGGGTTGGGTGCTGCTATGGCCGAAGAATCTTATTCGTCTGGAGTCGGCCGAGAGCACACCAATAACAACACATCAACAAGCATGTGCGGAGACCACCACCCTTCCTACGCAATTACCATCTACTATAGTGCCGGGTGAGAGTGGCGGATAATAACCCACAAGTGTAGGGGATCGCAACAGCTTTCGAGGGTAAATTATTCAACCCAAATTTATCGATTCGACACAAGGGGAGCCAAAGAATATTCTTGAGTATTAGCAGTTGAGTTGTCAATTCAACCACACCTGGATAACTTAGTATCTGCAGCAAAGTGCTTAGTAGCAAAAGTGGTATGATAATAAGGGTAGCGGTAGCAACAGTAAAGATAAATGTTTTTGGGTTTTTGTAGTAGTTGTAACAGTAGCAACGGAAAAGTAAATAAGCGAAGAACAATATGTGAAAAGATCGTAGGCAATGGATCAGTGATGGATAATTATGCCGGATGCGATTCCTCATGCAATAGTTATAACATAGGGTGATATAGAACTAGCTCCAATTCATTAATGTAATGTAGGCATGTATTCCGTAAATAGTCATACGTGCTTATGGAAAAGAAGTTGCATGAAATCTTTTGTCCTACCCTCCCGTTGCAGCGGAGTCCTTACGGAAACTAAGGGATATTAAGGCCTCCTTTTAATAGAGAACCGGAACAAAGCATTAGCACATAGTGAATACATGAACTCCTCAAACTACGGTCATCACCGAGAAGTATCCCAATTATTGTCACTTCGGGGTTGTCGGATCATAACACATAATAGGTGACTATAGACTTGCAAGATAGGATCAAGAACACACATATATTCATGAAAACATAATAGGTTCAGATCTAAAATCATGGCACTCGGGCCCCAGTGACAAGCATTAAGCATAGCAAAGTCATAGCAACATCAATCTCAGAACATAGTGTATACTAGGGATCAAACCCTAACAAAACTAATTTGATTACATGGTAAATCTCATCCAACCCATCACCGTCCAGCAAGCCTACGATGGAATTACTCACGCACGGCGGTGAGCATCATGAAATTGGTGATGGAGGATGGTTGATGATGACTACGGCGACGAATCCCCCTCTCAGGAGCCCCGAACGGACTCCAGATCAGCCCTCCCGAGAGAGATTAGGGCTTGGCAGCGGCTCCGTGTCGTAAAACGCAATGAAACTTTCTCCTTGATTTTTTCTCCCCGAGACGTAATATATGGAGTTGGAGTTGAGGTCAGAGGAGGTCCAGGGGGCCCACGAGATAGGAGGCTGCTCCCTAGGGGGGGCGCCCCCTGTCTCGTGGACAGGCTGTGGGCCCCCTAGCATTAATACTTTCGGCAAAAAATCTTATTAATTCCAAAAGGTGCCTCCGTGGATTTCCAGGATATTCCGAGAACTTTTCTTTTCTACACATAAAACAACATCATGGTAGTTTTGCTGAAAACAGTGTCAGTCCGGGTTAGTTTCATTCAAATCATGCAAGTTAGAGTCCAAAACAAGGGCAAAAGTGTTTGGAAAAGTAGATACGTTGGAGACATATCAACTCCCACAGGCTTAAACCTTTGCTTGTCCTCAAGCAATTCAGTTGATAAACTGAAAGTGATAAAGAAAAACTTTTACAAACTCTGTTTGCTCTTGTTGTTGTAACATGAAAAGCCAGCATTCAAGTTTCAGCAAATATTATGAACTAACCATACTCACAATAACACATAGGTCTCACAATTACTCATATCAATAGCATAATCAGCTAGCGAGCCATAATAATAAAACTCGGATGACAACACTTTCTCAAAATAATTATAACATGATATAACAAAATGGTATCTCGCTAGCCCTTTCTGAGACCGCAAAACATAAATGCAGAGCACCTTTAAAGATCAAGGACTGACTAAACATTGTAATTCATGGTAAAAGAGATCCAGTCAAGTCATACCCAATATAAATCAATAATAATGAATGCAAATGACAGTGTGCTCTCCAGCGGGTGCTTTTAATAAGAAGGGTGATGACTCAACATAAAAGTAAATAGATAGGCCCTTCGCAGAGGGAAGCAGGGATTTGTAGAGGTGCCAGAGCTCGATTTTAAAATAGAGATTGAATAACATTTTGAGCGGCATACTTTCACTGTCAACGCAACAACTATGAGATGGCTGTATCTTCCATACTACATGCATTATAGGCAGTTCCCAAACAGAATGGTAAAGGCTTATACTCCCCCAACCACCAACAAGCATCAATCCATGGCTTGCTCGAAAAAACGAGTGCCTCCAACATACAACAGCCCTGGGGGAGTTCTGTTTAATTATTTTGATTTGCTTTGATCTTTTGGATCATGGGACTGGGCATCCCGGTTACCGGCCCTTTCTCGTGAATGAGAAGCGGAGTCCACTCCTCGTGAGAGTAACCCACCTAGCATGGAAGATATAGGCAGCCCTAGTTGTAACATGAGCTGCTCGAGCATACAAAACAGAATTTCATTTGAAGGTTTGGAGTTTGGCACATACAAATTTACTTGGAACGGCAGGTAGATACCGCATATAGGTAGGTATAGTGGACTCATATGGAACAACTTTGGGGTTTAAGGAGTTTGGATGCACAAGCAGTATTCCCGCTTAGTACAGGTGAAGGCTAGCAAAAGACTGGGAAGCGACGAACTGAGAGAGCGACAACAGTCGTAAACATGCATTAAAATTAATTCACACTGAGTACAAGCATGAGTAGGATATAATCCATGAACATAAATATCATGAAGGCTATGTTGATTTGATTCAACTACATGCGTGAAGATGTGCCAAGTCGAGTCACTTAATACATTCAAAGGAGGATACCATCCCATCATACCACATCATAATCATTCTAATAGCACATTGGCACACAAGGTCAACCATTATAACTCATAGCTAATCAAGCATGGCACAAGCAACTATAATCTCTATTTGTCATTGCAAATATGTTTACTTCATAATAGCTGACTCAGGAATGATGAATCATCATATTTACGAAAACAAGAGAGGTCGAGTTTATACCAGCTTTTCTCATCCCAATAAGTCCATCATATAACGTCATTATTGCCTTTCACTTGCACGACCGAACGATGTGTATAATAATAAGAGTGCACATGCATTGGACTAAGCTGGAATCTGCAAGCATTCAACTCAAGAGAGAAGACAAGTAATAAGGGCTCTAAATTAAATAAACAATCATGCATATAAGAGCCACTAAGCATTTCCAATATGGTCTTCTCAACCCCCAAAGGAAAGAAAAGAAAATAAAACTATTTACACGGGAAAGCTCCCAACAAGTAAGAAGAAGAACTAGAAATCTTTTTTGGGTTTTCATTTTAATTCTACTACAAGCATAGAATTTAAACTAACTAATTTTTTTGGTTTTTCTTAAGGTTTATCAAACACACACAAGAAGAAAACTAGAAAAAGAAATTTAAACTAGCATTGATAATACAATGAAAGAGTATGAGAACCGACGATTAGTGTGTGAACATGAATGTAAAGTCGGGGAGAAATACGTACTCCCCCAAGCTTAGGCTTTTGGCCTAAGTTGGTCTAGTACCAAGGACCGCCACTACTCTCTCCGGTGTAATGAGAGGTGTAATCAGGATAATACTGGTTGGTCATCTCCGGATCCCATTGGACAGATGATGCACGATAAGGGTCCAACTCAGGTTCTGGCTCAGGTTCTGGTTCTGGAGTAAAAGCTTGGGCTCGATGGTTGTTCATCGCTTCCGGTGTGACGAGAAAACTTTCTGCAAGCAAATCAAACAACAGAGGCGCATGCAAAATAATAATCTCAAAAAATTTCTTATTGAATCTAAGTTTATACAAAAGCATCTTTTCTTTGTTGTCAACAATAAACTTGTGTGCTACCATGCTCTTGTAATCTAAAATGTGAGGAGCCAATTCTATCTCCTCCTCCTCAAGATGCCTAATGGGTATCTGAAAATGTTTAGCAAGACGTGCATCATAGATACTTCCAAATATGGGACCTTTTGTACGATTCAGGGCTAGTCATTTAGCAACGACGGCACCCATACTAAAAGTATTGTCTCCAAACAAAACATGTTGAAGGATGATAATATCAGGAACGCTCAAATTCCCACTATTTCCACGACCAATCAAGCATCTACTAGCAAATATAGCAAAATAGCGTAAAACAGGAAAGTGTATGCTAGAGACCTTCGCCTCGGAGCCCTTCTTTGGTCCTCTACAGCAATAGTATTAACAAAGCCATCCACATCTTTACGATGGGGTTCCTCTAATTCTCCCTCATAAGGTATCCTATACACCGCACAAAAATTACTTAAAGACATTTCTCTGAATTCATCATATAAATGAAATGATACTGCAGGCGGCGATTTCTTAGGATAATAAAAAAAGTTTTGCACGAAAGTATTGGTAAGTAAGAGATACTGATCGATTCGGTCGTTGATGAAACCGGTGAGGCCTGCAGTCTCGATTAAAGCATAAAAGTCTTCATGAATTCCGGCTTCTTTCAAAAAATCCTGACATGGCCATTCGCATGACCGTACTTCCGCTAAGCGAGGAAGATTATATTTGGCTTTTTCCTTCTCTTTGGCTTGTTTTTCCTCAGAGCTGTGGCTAGAAGAGCCTTTAAAGAGCCTCCTTAACATTTTCTGAAAATTTCTGAAATTTTAGTAACTTCAAAATAAAAGTGAATAAAACTAAACAAGATTGATAGCAACTACTCCTACAAGTGCCTAGAGCCTATATCATGCATTGAAATTGCTTGGGACCTCAAAAATTTAACATGCAAGCTCAAGAACATGGTCACCTATGCAGCAAAAATTTGCAATGAATAAAGCACTAGAACAAAAGCTAATTGGACCAATGGAGGAGTCACATACCAAGCAACAATCTCCCAAAGCAGTTTTGTGAATGGAGCTTTGAGCTAAGAGATTGAAAATCACAGCAAAACGAGCTAGAACTCGTGCTTGAGCTGGATGGGGATTTTTCTGGGTAGAAGATGAAGTGTGTGAGTGCTGGCATAAGTGGAGGGGAGCCACCAGGGGCCCACGAGACAGGGGGGCACACCCTCCTCTCTCGTGGCCTGGTGCTTGCTCCTCCTGCAGTGTTTTCAGTGCCTAAAATCCTCAAATATTCCAGAAAAAATCATACTAAATTTGCAGGGCATTTGGAGCACTTTTATTTTCGAACTATTTTTTTATTGCACGGATAAATCAGGAAATAGACGAATAATACTATTTTTTCTTTATTTATTCTAAATAACAGAAAGTAAAAAGAGGGTACAGAAGGTTGTGCCTTCTAGTTTCATCCATCTCGTGATCATCAAAATGAACCCACTAACAAGGTTGATCAACTCTTGTTAACAAACTCATTCCGAATAACACGGAACCAGAGAAATTTCGAATAACACCAAGTTACCTCAACAGGGATATGAAAATCCCCAACAATAAGAATATCATACTTTTTCTTGACAGTAGGGAGAGGAAATTCAAAATCTCCAAAAATGATAGTTGGAACTTTTTCAATAGAATTGATGCTATGAACTTGAGATTGTTTCCTTGGAAAGTGTACCATATGCTCATTACCATTAACATGAAAAGTGACATTGCCTTTGTTGCAATAAATAACAGCCCCTGCTGTATTAAGAAAAGGTCTACCAAGGATAATAGACATACTATCGTCCTCGGGAATATCAAGAATAACAAAGTCCGTTAGATAGTGACATTTGCAACCACCACAGGCACATCCTCACAAATACCGACAGGTATAGCAGTTGATTTCTTGGTCATTTGCAAAGATATTTCAGTAGGTGTCAACTTATTCAATTCAAGTCTATGATATAAAGAGAGAGGCATAACACTAACACCGGCTCCAAGGTCACATAAAGCAGTTGTGACATAATTTCTTTTAATGGAGCATGGTATAGTTGGAACACCCGGATCTCCAAGTTTCTTTGGTATTCCACCCTTAAAAGTGTAATTAGCAAGCATGGTGGAAATTTCAGCTTCCGGTATCTTTCTTTTATTCGCGATGATATCCTTCATATACTTAGCATAAGGATTTACTTTAAGCATATCAGTTAAGCGCATATGTAAGAACATAGGTCTAATCATTTCAGCAAAGCGCTCAAAATCCTCATCATCCTTTGACTTGGATGGTTTAGGAGGAAAGGGCATGGGTTTCTGAACCCATGGTTCTCTTTTCTTTACCATGCTTCCTAGCAATAAAATCTCTCTTATCATAACATTGATTCTTTGATTGTGGGTTATCAAGATCAACAGCAGGTTCAATCTCTACATCGTTGTTTTTGCTAGGTTGAGCATCTACACGAACATTATCATTAACATTATCACTAGGTTCATGTTCATCACCTGATTGTGTTTCAGCATCAGAAATAGAAATATCATTGGGATTCTCAAGTGTGTCTATAGTAGGTTCACTAGAAGCATGCAAGGTTCTATCGTCTTTCTATTTCTTCTTCTTAGAAGAACTAGGTGCCTCTAAATTATTTCTCTGAGAATCTTGTTCGATTCTCTTAGGGTGGCCTTCAGGATACAAAGGTTCCTGAGTCATTCTACCATTTCTAGTAGCCACTCTAACAGCAAAGTCATTTTTATTATTTAATTCATCAAGCAGATCATTTTGACCTTTGAGTACTTGCTCAGCTTGAGTAGCAACCATAGAAGCATATTTGCTAACACGGTGAAGTTCATCTTTAACTCTAGCCAGGTTATCGCCTATGCGTCCTATCTCGAAAGCATTATTCTTTAACTCTCTACCAACATAGGCATTAAAACTTTCTTGTCTAGCCATAAAGTCATCAAATTCATCTAAGCATGGGCTATGAAATTTAGTAGAGGGTATTTCAACTTTATCATATCTGTAGAGAGAATTTACCTTTACTACCTGTGTTGGGTTATCAAGACAATATGGTTCTTCAGGCGGTAAATTAAGACCATGTATTTATTCAATAGGTGGTAAATTCTAAAAATCTTCAGCTTTAATACCTTTTTCTTTCATTGACTTCTTTGCCTCTTGCATATCTTCAGGAGTGAGAAATAAAACACCTCTCTTCTTCGGAGTGGGTTTAGGAATAGGCTCATGAGTTGGCTCAATTGGTTCGGGAATTACTTCAGGAACTGGCTCAGGAAGAGTCCAATTATTTTCATTAGTCAACATATTATTCAATAATATTTCAGCTTCGTCGACTGTTCTTTCCTTGAAAACACAACCAGCACAACTATCCAAGTAGTCCTTGGAAGCATCGGTTAGTCCATTATAAAAGATATCAAGTATTTCATTTTTCTTAAGAGGATGATCGGGCAAAGCATTAAGTAACCGGAGAAGCCTCCCCCAAGCTTGTGGGACACTTTCTTCTTTAATTTGCACAAAATTATATATTTCCTGCAAGGTAGCTTGTTTCTTATGAGTAGGGAAATATTTAGCAGAGAAGTAATAAATCATATCCTGGGGACTACGCACACAACTAGGAGCAAGAGAATTATACCAAGTCTTAGCATCACCCTTTAATGAGAACGGAAATATCTTAAGGATATATAGATAGCAAGACTTCTCATCATGAGTAAATAGGGTGGCTATATCATTCAACTTGGTAAGATGTGCCACAATAGTTTCAGATTCAAGGCCATAAAAAGGATCAGATTCAACTAAAGTAATAATCTCAGGATCAACAGAGAATTCATAACCCTTATCAGTAACACTGATAGGTGAAGTAGCAAAAGCAGGTTCGGGTTTCTTCGAGTGTAGGGGATCGCAACAGCTTTTGAGGGTAAAATATTCAACCCAAATTTATTGATTCGACACAAGGGGAGCCAAAGAATATTATTTAGTATTAGTAGTTGAGTTGTCAATTCAACCACACCTGGATAACTTAGTATCTGCAGCAAAGTGTTTAGTAGCAAAAGTGGTATGATAATAAGGGTAGCGGTAGCAACAGTAAAGATAAATGTTTTGGGGTTTTTGTAGTAGTTGTAACAGTAGCAACGGAAAAGTAAATAAGCGAAGAACAATATGTGAAAAGCTCGTAGGCAATGGATCAGTGATGGATAATTATGCTAGATGCGATTCCTCATGCAATAGTTATAACATAGGGTGATATAGAACTAGCTCCAATTCATTAATGTAATGTAGGCATGTATTCCATAAATAGTCATACGTGTTTATGGAAAAGAACTTGCGTGACATCTTTTGTCCTACCCTCCCGTTGCAGCGGGGTCCTTACGGAAACTAAGGGATATTAAGGCCTCCTTTTAATAGAGAACCGGAACAAAGCATTAACACATAGTGAATACATGAACTCCTCAAACTACAGTCATCACCGAGAAGTATCCCAATTATTGTCACTTCGGGGTTGTCGGATCATAACACATAATAGGTGACTATAGACTTGTAAGATAGGATCAAGAACACACATATATTCATGAAAACGTAATAGGTTCAGATCTGAAATCATGGCACTCGGGCCCTAGTGACAAGCATTAAGCATAGTAAAGTCATAGCAACATCAATCTCAGAACATAGTGGATACTAGGGATCAAACCCTAACAAAACTAACTTGATTACATGGTAAATCTCATCCAACCCATCACCGTCCAACAAGCCTATGATGGAATTACTCACGCACGGCGGTGAGCATCATGAAATTGGTGATGGAGGATGGTTGATGATGACGACGGTGATGAATCCCCCTCTCTGGAGCCCCAAACGGCCTCCAGATCAGCCCTCCCGAGAGAGATTAGGCTTGGCGGCGGCTCCGTGTCATAAAACACAATGAAACTTTCTCCTTGATTTTTTTTCTCCCCAAGACAGAATATATGGAGTTGGAGTTGAGGTCGGAGGAGGTCCAGGGGGCCCACGAGATAGGAGGCCGCGCCCTAGGGGGGGCGCCCCCCTGTCTCGTGGACAGGCTGTGGGACCCCTGTCATTAATTCTTTCGCCAAAAATTCTTATTAATTCTAAAAAGTGCCTCCGTGGATTTCCAGGACATTCCGAGAACTTTTCTTTTCTACACACAAAACAACATCAGGGTAGTTCTGCTGAAAACAGCGTCAGTCCGGGTTAGTTTCATTCAAATCATGCAAGTTAGAGTCCAAAACAAGGGCAAAAGTGTTTGGAAAAGTAGATATGTTGGAGACGTATCAGCGGACGACGTGATGAAGGGGGTGCAATAGTACTGGCTGATGTAATCGGTCCTGTCGAACAGAGAATGGATGATGAGACGGAGGTCGACCCTATGGGCTTCCTCAATACAAACGCATATGACTGTGACATAGATATGATGAGTCAACCGTATGACGATGATATGCCCGGACAGGAAGGTCGTTGGAAGGATTGCAAAAAGTCTCTCTTCATGAATTCCTCACAGGACACACCTGAAGATGCCGCCTCAACACAGGCTCAATTAGCCGGGGGTCGTACAGTGCTTAGACCGGGAACCCTGGGGCAGGGGTTAAGGAAGGGTCTGGAAGGTGTGCCCAAGGAAAAGGAGAGGAAGAGATCAGGGAAGATAACTGCCTCCAAACAAGCCAGAGCACATAATAGCCAGATGATGGATTCTGAAGAGTGTGTACCCGTGAAAGGTGCGGCCATGTTCCATCTCACGGGCAAGCCGATGCTACCGCCGAAACCTCTGGAGGCACTATTAGGGGATCTCAGGAGACTGCACGACCATGTGATGTCGACTGAAAAAAGCCTACTAGCCTCAAAGGATCCAGGATATCCGACATACGCGGCTCGTGTGCCTGGGGGGAAGTGCTACGTCGACACACGGCCCGCAGAGGTGTTCTTCCTGCAGTTTGACCATATCTTTGAGATGTTTCTGACAAGGCGGATCGATTTTACAATCGTCCGCCTTTTTGCGCTACATATGAGCTCCGTCATGAAGAGTGAATAAGTCTCGCAAATCTGTGTGGCGGATCCATACTACATGCACGAGTCTTTCTTGAGTCTCGGCGACTATGAGCGTGAAGCTGCTAGGGACTACCTCCAAAACTTCATGGTACAAAATAAGGACCACGAAATTGTCCTCGTGCCTTATCATCCAAAGTAAGTCAGTTCTGGACAACCCTTTCGTACATTTCAATCATTCCTTCTCACTCATATGGCGAATAATTTGAGGTGTCTTTTGCCCGCAGCAACGGGCGTGCCGTCCTTATCGTTCTTTACCCGCAAGTCTCCCACGCCGTGTATTTTGACGCTTCCAGAGACTACGAAAAAAAGGACTACACCCACATAATGAATATTCTAGATGATGCTCTCCAAGGCTTCAACATTAGAGGTGGCCACATGCAGATCAGGAAACAAAGGAACAAGAAGATGGGTTTCGCGCATAAACTAACTTCTCCCGCATCCATGTCCCAAAACCAAGCAAGAAGGATGGATTCTACATCGTCCATCTCATGATTCAGTTCAACACGGATCACCAAAAGCTTCGCATGAGAAGCAGAAATGATGATCATATCCACAAGTGGCTAGAATCTCATGGAGAAGCGGATTATAAACTTAGAGATCACTTCTTTCACTTCCAAAGGGACATTGCAACGATCATCATGATAGAAGTTGTCGATGAGAAGGGGATGTTCCACCACGGCCCTATATCATGAGCTGACGTCCGAACTCGCATAGGCATGCAACGTCTAGACCTCACGTTGTTCACGAAGCTAGGGTCCATCCTCGATGATATGGAAGGATGGAACTTCTAGTGATTTATGATGCCGATGATGACGATATGTGTCGGTTCAACTTGTATACTTTTTGTACCGATGAAACTTTGTGATGTCCACGGTCCCTACCGAACTTGCATAACGCTACTTTGTTAGTTTGCGTATGATGACCTGCGTACCTCTAGTTAATTAGTTTGCATACTGTATGTTGCATATGGTTGCTAACCCTTTCTTTTTCGTGTTGCTCTTGTATATTTTGTTGCATATGATTGTACATCCTCTTCATGAAGATGCATCTCTAACAGGTACCTAGTTTCTTGATGGCGAGATGGAAGTGTTATGTCGTGTACAAAGGGAAGGTTCCTGGGGTGTACAATGAGTGGCATGACTGTCAGGCGCAAGTGAATGGGTTCTCGGGCGCCAGCCATAAAGGCTTCAAAAGCATACAAGAAGGAGAAGCTAGTTACTTGAGGTTCACGCTAGCGCGAGAGAGGACTTGTAACCGCCACCTCATGTACTACATAGTTCCGCTCTCACTCATAGTGATAGCTCTTCTCGCGTATACCTTTGTTTAGATGGATGATGTTGTAGTTGCAAGTATTCAAGACTTGCATGTATTGCTATTTTCGAGATGATGACAAGATACCAGTTTGAGTTGGATGATGATTATGATGAGACTATTTGTATGTATATGCTATGATTACATTTGTGGTCTCGCAGGCATTTGTATGTATATCATGATGACATTTGTATGTGCTAAAGATTCTTCTATAAAGCCTGTTCAAATACAAAACAAATATGCAGAAAAAACAAAAAACTACTAAAATTAGTAGTAGCGAGTGGAGAAAAGTTAGCAGCAGCGTGATTGTAGCAGCAGCGCGCACTGGAGAAGCGCGCTATAGCTATGAGCAGTAGCGAGCTCCCGGTAAGAACGCTGCTACTACACTTGTATATCAGTAGCGCGGGTGCACACGCGCTGCTGCTATGAGTTAGCTGTAGCGCCTTATTAGTAGCGCTGCCTCACGCGCTACTGATATACCTATAACCCGCGCTGCTGCTAGGCTTTTCCCTAGTAGTGTGAGAAGGTATGATATCAAGCTTAGTCCATCTAAGTGCACATTTAAAGGGGGTGGTTTAGGGGTTTTGGGGGTTTATTTAGGTTGTTAGCTAGCTAATAGATAGAAGTGTTCTCTCTTATCTCCGTGCTTGGTTTACCAATGCTACTGCTATGCCTAAACATGGCTTAGATTGAAGTGAAGGCAACGTGTGGTGCATGTCTAAAGTAATACTAATCCTAACTTGATCAAGTTTGGATTGTACTATTTTCGACATGCACCACATGCATGTTGCCTTCACTTCAATCCAATCTATGTTCATTTCACCCACTGATATATAATAACTCTTCATGCTCGCATCATGCATCATCATAATAACAAGTCCTACTAATCATCATCATACAACTTCTACTCGTTATTAATAACAAGTCATACGATCATCATCCTCATAGTCATCGAACCAACCCTACTTAATTGTTCTTAGCACATGATCATCAGTATTAGGTAGGACCTAAATACCCTCTTTAAGGTAAAATAACATAAAACAATATAGACCCTGACTCTCCATTATGGAGAATGGAGATCATCATGTCTCCAATTCTTGCGCTTTGCTTCCTTTTGCTTCCAAGAACTTCCTTACGACTGTCCATATATCTTTTCCATTCTTTGATTGTCATGTCTCCACTTCTTTTAGAAATCCGGTATGGACAGTTGAGATTCGTAGGATGACCTGGCTGTATGTTCAAAACATCAAGGCGACCATGCTGATACATCAGATGAGGCACACAATCATTCGGGATTATCTGTTGAAAAACATAGTAATAACTTTGTAGTTAGCAATGATGTACTAGTTTTAGAAGTATGCAAAAGATGCACGGATGTCGTAATAGTAAAAAAATCTTACTAGGGTATCTCCATGGTAGTTACCGTAGTTCAACACATGCACTAGTGGCACATATTGACCATAATGTTGAGGAGTTCGATTGTAGATATTGTGATTCTCAAGATCAGTACAAAATGCGATCAGATGATTTTTCTCCTGATAAGTTAATTTGGAGCCATCGGTGTAGTGGGTTTTGTCTACCATCTTCCGCACATTCTTTGAAGAATGAAAATAAGCTGTTAATGGAAATAAGCTGTCAACTATTTTGAAATAAACAATATGAATTACTTAATAACTATGTTTGAGAAGCTCACACAGGGGAAGAATTGGAAGCGTATCAACAAGGACCCAAATGTCCAAATTGTCTTCGGCGGTGTCAGGATCACCAAGATCCATGGTGACAAGCATACCCTCATAAAAACCATACATCTCGCAAAGTGCTTCCCAATTCTTGCAACCAAAATGGGTTACACTCTCAGAATTGTACATATTTACTTCAAAATCCATACCATGATGGGTCCTTAGTTGAATTTTCTCTGTTTCCATACTTTCATGGTCTTCAAAACCCATCCTCTCCAAGACATAGCTTCTTGCATAGCATGGAAAAAGCTAGTCGAATTGTAAAAGATGAAAAGTACACCTTGAAATAGTTGAAGCCGTGCTTAATTACGAAAAAAACATCTGTCATCGTTGTGTACCGTTTCAACATCGAAGGTCTCCTTGAGCTTAATGTTGAAGCGCCGATCTTCGTCCAGCTGAAGGAACCTGTCGCACATACCTTAGTCGTCATGGCACCAGTCGCACTCCCCTGGGCGGTTTTCGTCATCCGAGTACGACATTTCCTATGTTCATAATTCAAATATTAAACTTGTACAATTAAATATATGTACTAAAAAACCTAAATTAGATCATTATTATTCATCATGGGTTGACTATTGGTCTGTCGAGCCTTTTCTTGAAAACTCTCAGCTCACGTGGTGTACATATTTGACCATTGGTGATGGTAGCTCCTCCTTTCATTCCCGAGTGCATTACACCAAATTGTCTAGCACACGGGAATGAAGGAGAAGCTACCCCCACGACAACAATCGGGATTCTTCGTCCTCTCATATATATATATGATGGAGACTCTCCCTCATTGATTCCTCTCTGACATTTGCGACAATCGGTGATGGTAGCTCCTCCTTTCGTTCCCGGGTGCATTACACCAAATTGTCTAGCACATGAGAACGAAGGAGAAGCTACCCACACGACAACAATCGGGATTCTTCGTCCTCTCATATATGGTGGAGACTCGGCAGACTTAAAGTCAACCCAAAATATTGTTTAATTATCTTTCTAAAAAAGGACATATCGAGCGCCTGAAATTTGCCAGCAAGGAAATATACATGTTTTTATCTACTTCATATGAGCATTCAAACTTGATGGCCATTACATTTCAATGGTTGAAAATATGAGCAAAAAAATTTCAAAATATCTTATAGGACTCATATTGACATGGAGATTTGGCTAGTCTCATGATAACCCACAAGTGTAGGGGATTGCAACAGCTTTCGAGGGTAAAGTATTCAACCCAAATTTATTGATTCGACACAAGGGGAGCCAAATAATATTCTTGAGTATTAACAGTTGAGTTGTCAATTCAACCACACCTCGATAACTTAGTATCTGCAGCAAAGTATTTAGTAGCAAAGTAGTATGATAATAAAGGTAACAGTTGCAAAATTAATGTTTTTGGGTTTTGTAGTGATTGTAACCGTAGCAACGAAAAAGTAAATAAGCGAAGAACAATATGTGAAAAGCTCGTAGGCAATGGATCAGTGATGGATAATTATGCCGGATGCGATTCCTCATGCAATAGTTATAACATAGGGTGATATAGAACTAGCTCCAATTCATTAATGTAATGTAGGCATGTATTCCGTAAATAGTCATACGTGCTTATGGAAAAGAACTTGCATGAAATCTTTTGTCCTACCCTCCCGTTGCAACGGGGTCCTTACGGAAACTAAGGGATATTAAGGCCTCCTTTTAATAGAGAACCGGAACAAAGCATTAGCACATAGTGAATACATGAACTCCTCAAACTACGGTCATCATCGAGAATTATCCCGATTATTGTCACTTCGGGTTGTCGGATCATAACACATAATAGGTGACTATAGACTTGCAAGATAGGATAAAGAACACACATATATTCATGAAAACATAATAGGTTCAGATCTAAAATCCTGGCACTCAGGCCCTAGTGACAAGCATTAAGCATAGCAAAGTCATAGCAACATCAATCTCAGAACATAGTGGATACTAGGGATCAAACCCTAACAAAACTAACTTGATTACATGGTAAATCTCATCCAACCCATCACCGTCCAGCAAGCCTAGGATAGAATTACTCATGCACGGCGGTGAGCATCATGAAATTGGTGATGGAGGATGGTTGATGATGACGACGGCGATGAATCCCCCTCTCCGGAGCCCCGAACAGACTCGAGATCAGCCCTCCCGAGAGAGATTAGGGCTTGGCGGCAGCTCCGTATCGTAACACGTGATGAAACTTTCTCTCTGATTTTTTTTCTCCGCGAGACGGAATATATGGAGTTGGAGTTGAGGTCGGCGGAGCCTCAGGGGGCCCATGAGACAAGGGGCACACCCAGGGGGGAGGGCGCCCCCCCACCCTCGTGGACGGGGTGTGGGCCCCCTGGTCTTGATTCTTTCTCCAGTATTTTTTATATTTTCCAAAAAGTGCCTCCGTGGATTTTCAGGACATTCCGAGAACTTTTGTTTCCTACACATAAAACAACATCATGGCAGTTCTGCTGAAAATAGCGTCAGTCCGGGTTAGTTTCATTCAAATCATGCAAGTTAGAGTCCAAAACAAGGGCAAAAGTGTTTGGAAAAGTAGATACGTTGGAGACGTATCAACTCCCCCAAGCTTAAACCTTTGCTTGTCCTCAAGCAATTCAGTTGATAGTCTGAAAGTGATAAAGAAAAAAATTTACAAACTCTGTTTGCTCTTGTTGTTGTAAACATGCAAAGCCAGCATTTAGGTTTCAGCAAATATTATGAACTAACCATACTCACAATAACACTTAGGTCTCACAATTACTCACATCAATAGCATAATCTGCTAGCGAGCCATAATAATAAAACTCGGATGACCACACTTCCTCAAAACAATCATAAGATGATATAACAAAATGGTATCTCGCTAGCCCTTTCTGAGACCGCAAAACATAAATGTAGAGCACCTTTAAAGATCAAGGACTGACTAAACATTGTAATTCATGGTAAAAGAGATCCAGTCAAGTCATACCCAATATAAACCAATAGTAATGAATGCAAATGACAGTGTGCTCTCCAGCGGGTGCTTTTAATAAGAAGGGTGATGACTCAACATAAAAGTAAATAGATAGGCCCTTCCCAGAGGGAAGTAGGGATTTGTAGAGGTTCCAGCGCTTCATTTTAAAATAGAGATTGAATAACATTTTGAGCGGCATACTTTCGCTGCCAAGGCAACAACTATGAGATGGCTATATCTTCCAGACTACATGCATTATAGGCAGTTCCCAAACAGAATGGTAAAGGTTTATACTCCCCCAACCACCAACAAGCATCAATCCATGGCTTGCTCGAAACAACGAGTGCCTCCAACTAACAACAGCCCTGGGGGAATTTTGTTTAATTATTTTGATTTTCTTTGATCTTTTTGGATCATGGGACTGGGCATCCCGGTTACCGGCCCTTTCTTGTGAATGAGGAGCGGAGTCCACTCCTCTTGATAATAACCCACCTAGCATGGAAGATATAGGCAGCCCTAGTTGAAACATGAGCTGCTCAAGCATACAAAACATAATTTCATTTGAAGGTTTAGAGTTTGGCACATACAAATTTACTTGGAACGGCAGGTAGATACCGCATAGAGGTAGGTATGGTGGACTCATATGGAACAACTTTGGGGTTTAGGGAATTTGGATGCACAAGCAGTATTCCCGCTTAGTACACGTGAAGGCTAGCAAAAGACTAGGAAGCGACCAAGTAAGAGAGCGACAACAGTCGTAAACATGCATTAAAATTAATTTACACTGAGTACGAGCATGAGTAGGATATAATCTACCATGAACATAAATGTCGTAAAGGCTATGTTGATTTGTTTCAACTACATGCGTGAACATGTGCCAAGTCGAGTCACTCAATTCATTCAAAGGAGGATACCATCCCATCATACCACATCATAATCATTCTAATAGCATATTGGCACGCAAGGTAAACCATTATAACTCATAGCTAATCAAGCATGGCACAAGCAACTATAATCTCTAAATGTCATTGCAAATATGTTTACTTCATAATAAAATAAATCAGGAATGATGAACTCATCATATTAACAAAAACAAGAGAGGTCGAGTTCATACCAGCTTTTCTCATCTCAATAAGTCCATCATATATCGTCATTATTGCCTTTCACTTGCACGATCGAATGATGTGTATAATAATAATAGTGCACGTGCATTGGACTAAGATGGAATCTGCAAGCATTCAACTCAAAAGAAAAGACAAGATAATATGGGCTCTAAGTTAAATAAATGATCATGCATATGAGAGCCACTAAGCATTTTCAATATGGTCTTCTACTCTTGACCCCCAAAGGAAAGAAAAGAAAATAAAACTATTTACACGGGAAAGCTCCCAACAAGTAAAAGAAGAACGAGAAATCTTTTTGGGTTTTCATTTTAATTCTACTACAAGCATGGAAATTAAACTAATTATTTTTTTTGGTTTTTCTTAAGATTTATCAAACACACAAGAAGAAAGCGAAAAAGAAAATTAAACTAACATGGATAATACAGTGAAAGAGTATGAGCACCGACGACTAGTGTGTGAACATGAATGTAAAGTCGGTGAGAAATACGTACTCCCCCAAGCTTTGGCTTTTGGCCTAAGTTGGTCTAATACCAAGGACCGCTGCTACTCTCCCCGGTGTACTGAGAGGTGTAATCAGGATACTACTAGTTGGCCATCTCCGGATCCCACTGGAAAGATGATGCACGATAAGGGTCCAGTGCAGGTTCCGGCTTAGGTTCAGGTTCTGGAGTGGATGCTTGGGCTCGATGATCATACACCGCCTCCGGTGTAACAAGAAAATTATCCGCAATCAAATCAAACAACAGAGGTGCAGGCAAAATAGTAGTCTCATTGTGTTTCTTATTAAATCTAAGGTTATACAAGAGCATCTTCTCTTTGTTGTCAACAATAAACGTGTGTGCTACCATGCTCTTGTAATCTAAAATGTAAGTAGGCAATTTTGTCTCCTATTTCTCATGGTGCCTAATAGGTATCTGAAAATGTCTAGCAAGACGTGAAGCATGGATACCTCCAAATATAGGGCCTTTTGTACGATTCAGGCTTAGCCGTTTAGCAATGATGGCACCCATACTAAAACTATTATCTCCAAGCAAAGCATGTTGAAGAATGATAATATCAGGAACACTAAAGTTTCCATTATTTCCACGACCAATCAAGCATCTAATAGCAAATATGGCAAAGTAGCATAAAACATGAAAGTGTATGCTAGAGATTTTTGCCTCGGAACCCTTCTTTGGCTCCTCTACAGCAATAGTGTTAGCAAAGCCATCCACATCTTTACGATGGGGTTCCTCTAATTCTCCCTCATAGGGTATCCTACATACCGCGCAAAAATTATGTAAAGACATTTCTCTGAATTCATCATATAAATGAAATGACACTGAAGGCGGTGACTTCTTAGGATAATAATAATTTTTTTGCATGAAAGTATTGGTAAGTAAGAGATACTGATCCATCTGGTCATGGAGGAAATCGGTGAGGTCCGCATTCTCGATCAAAGAATAAAAATCTTCATGAATTCCAGCTTCTTTCAAGAAATTATCACATGGCCATTCACACGACCGTACTTCCGCTAAGCGTGGAAGATTATACTTGGCTTTTTCCTTCTCTTTAGCTTGTTTTTCCTAAGAGCCTTGGCTAGAAGAGCCCCTCAAAAGTTTCCTTAACATTTTCTGAAAATTTCTGAAATTTTAGTAACTTCAAAATAGAAGTGAATAAAACTAAACAAGATTGGTAGCAACTACTCCTACAAGTGCCTAGAGCCTATATCATGCATTAGAATTGCTTGGGACCTCATAAATTTAACATGCAAGCTCAAGAACATGGTCACCTATGCAGCAAAAATTTGCAATGAATAAAGCACTAGAACAAAAACTAATTGGACCAATGGAGGAGTCACATACCAAGCAACAATCTCCCAAAGCAGTTTTGTGAATGGAGCTTTGAGCAAGGAGATCGAAAATCGCAGCAAAAGGAGCTAGAACTCATGCTTGAGATGGATGGGGATTTTTTTGGGAATAAGATGGAGTGTGTGGGTGCTGGCATAAGTGGATGGGGGCCACCAGGGACCCATGAGACAGGGGGCGCGCCCAGGGGGGTGGGCGCGCCCTCCACTCTCGTGGCCTGGTGCTTGCCCCTCCTGCAGTGATTTCAGTGCCTAAAATCCTCAAATATTCCATAAAAAATCATACTAAATTTGCAGGGTATTTGGAGCACTTTTATTTTCGGGATATTTTTTAATGCACGGATAATTCAAAAAATAGATGGATAATACTGTTTTTGATTTATTTATTCTAAATAACAGAAAGTAAAAAGAGGGTACAGAAGGTTGTGCCTTCTAGTTTCATCCATCTCGTGATCATCAAAATGAATCCACTAGCAAGGTTGATCAAGTCTTGTTAACAAACTCATTCCGAATAACACGGAACCAGAGAAATTTGGAATAACACTAAGTTACCTTGACGGGGATATGAAAATCCCCAATAATAAGAATATCATACTTTTTCTTGACAGCAGGGAGAGGAAATTCAAAACTTCAAATAATGATAGTTGGAACTTTTCCAATAGAATTGATGCTATGAACTTGAGATTGTTTCCTCGGAAAGTGTACCGTATGCTCATTGCCATTAACATAAAAAGTGACATTGCCTTTGTTGCAATCAATAACAGACCCTGCAGTATTCAAAAAAGGTCTACCAAGGATAATCGACATACTATCGTCCTCGGGAATATCAAGAATAACAAAGTCCGTTAAGATAGTGACATTTGCAACCACAACAGGCACATCCTCACAAATACCGACAGGTATAGCAGTTGATTTATCAGCCATTTGCAAAGATATTTCAGTAGGTGTCAACTTATTCAATTCAAGTCTACGATATAAAGAGAGAGGCATAACACTAACACCGGCTCCAAGATCACATAAAGCAGTTCTAACATAATTTGTTTTAATGGAGCATGGTACGGTTGGTACCCCGGGATCTCCAAGTTTCTTTGGTATTCCATCCTTAAAAGTGTAATTAGCAAGCATGGTGGAAATTTCAGCTTCCGGTATCTTTCTTTTATTTGTAATGATATCCTTCATATATTTAGCATAAGGATTCACTTTGAGCATAGCAGTTAAGCGCATACGTAAGAAAATAGGTCTAATCATTTCAGCAAAACGCTCAAAATCCTCATCATCCTTTGTCTTGGATGGTTTAGGAGGAAAGGGCATGGGTTTCTGAACCCATGGTTCTCTTTCTTTGTCGTGCTTCCTAGCAACAAAATCTCTCTTATCATAACGTTGATTCTTTGATTGTGGGTTATCAAGATCAATAGTAGGTTCAATCTCTACATCATTGTTTTTGCTAGATTGAGCATCAACATGAACATTATCATTGACATTATCACTAATCACCTGATTGTGTTTCATCATCAGAAACAGAGATATCATTAGGATTCTCAGGTGTGTCTATAACAGGTTCACTAGAAGCATGCAAAGTTCTATGGTTTTTCTTTTTCTTCTTTTTATAAGAACTAGGTGCCTCCAAATTATTTCTCTGAGAATCTTGCTCGATTCTCTTAGGGTGGCCTTCAGGATACAAAGGTTCCTGAGTCATTCTACCAGTTCTAGTAACCACTCTAACAGCAAAGTCATTTTTATTATTTAATTCATCAAGAAAATCATTTTGAGCTTTAAGTACTTGCTCAGCTTGAGTAGCAACCATAGAAGCATATTTGCTGATGAGTTTGAGTTCACCTTTAACTCTAGCCATATTATCTCTCACTCGTCCTATCTCGAAAGCATTATTCTTTAACTCTCTACCAACATAAGCATTAAAACTTTCTTGTCTAGCCATAAAGTCATCAAATTTATGTAAGCATGGGCTATGAAATTTAGTAGAGGGGATTTCAACTTTATCATATATATAGAGAGAATTTACCTTTACTACCTGTGTCGGGTTATCAAGACAATGTGGTTCTTCGACATGCGGTATATTAAGACCATGTATTTCTTCAATAGGAGGTAAATTCTTAACATCTTCAGCTTTAATACCTTTTTCTTTCATTGATTTCTTCGCCTCTTGCATATCTTCGGGACTGAGAAATAAAACACCTCTCTTCTTCGGAGTGGGTTTAGGAATAGGCTCAGGAGTTGGCTCAATTGGTTCAGGAATTGCCTCAGGAATTGGCTCGGGAAGAGTCCAATTATTTTCATTAGTCAACATATTATTCAATAATAATTCAGCTTCGTCGACTGTTCTTTCCCTGAAAACACAACCAACACAACTATCCAAGTAGTCCTTGGAAGCATCGGTTAGTCCATTATAAAAGATATCAAGTATTTCATTTTTCTTAAGAGGATGATCAGGCAAAGCATTGAGTAACCGGAGAAGCCTTCCCCAACCTTGTGGGAGACTCTCTCCTTTGATTTGCACTAAATTATATATTTCCCGCAAGGCAGCTTGTTTCTTATGAGCATGGAAATATTTAGCAGAGAAGTAATAAATCATATCATGGGGACTACGCACACAACTAGGAGCAAGAGAATTATACCAAGTCTTAGAATCACCCTTTAATGAGAACGGAAATATCTTAAGGATATAATAATAGCGCGATTTATCATCATGAGTAAATAGGGTAGCTATATCATTCAACTTGGTAAGATGTGTTGGGGAACGTAGCAGAAATTCAAAATTTTCCTACGAGTCACTAAGATCCATCTATGGAGAAACCAGCAACGAGGGAAGGAGAGTTCATCTACATACCCTTGTAGATCGCTAAGCGGAAGCGTTCAAGAGAACATGGTTGAAGGAGTCGTACTCGTCGTGATCCAAATCACCGGAGATCCTAGTGCCGAACGGACGGCACCTCCGCGTTCAACACACGTACAGCCCGGTGACGTCTCCCATGCCTTGATCCAACAAGGAGAGAGGGAGAGGTTGAGGAAGACTCCGTCCAGCAGCAACACAACGGCGTGGTGGTGGTGGAGGAGCGTGGCAATCCTGCAGGGCTTCACCAAGCACCGCGGGAGAGGAGGAGGGAGAGAGGTAGGGCTGTGCCAGGGAGAGGTCAAACTCATATGTTGGCAGCCCCAAAACCCTCAAGTATATATAGGGCGAGAGGGAGGTCTGTGCCCCCACCTAGGGTTCCACCCCTAGGGGCAGCGGCCAGCCCAAACCCATCTAGGGTGCGGCCAAGGGGGGGGAGAGGGGAAACTTGCCCCCCAAGTTAGGTGGGTGCGCCCCCTCCCCCAAACCCTAGGCTCCTTGGGCCCTTGTGGGGGGCGCACTAGCCCACCTGGGGCTGGTCCCCTCCCACACTTGGCCCATGCAGCCCTCCGGGGATGGTGGCCCCACTTGGTGGACCCCCGGGACCCTCCCGGTGGTCCCGGTACGTTATCGATAAAACCCGAAACTTTTCCGGTGACCAAAACAGGACTTCCCATATATAAATCTTTACCTCCGGACCATTCCGGAACTCCTCATGACGTCCGGGATCTCATCCGGGACTCCAAACAACATTCGGTAACCACATACAAACTTCCTTTATAACCCTAGCGTCATCGAACCTTAAGTGTGTAGACCTTACGGGTTCGGGAATCATGCAGACATGACCGAGACGTTCTCCGGTCAATAACCAACAGCGGGATCTGGATACCCATGTTGGCTCCCACATGTTCCACGATGATCTCATCGGATGAACCACGATGTCAAGGACTCAATCAATCCCGTATACAATTCCCTTTGTCTAGCGGTATTGTACTTGCCCGAGATTCGATCGTCGGTATGCCGATACCTTGTTCAATCTCGTTACCGGCAAGTCTCTTTACTCGTTCCGTAACACATCATCCCGTGATCAACCCCTTGGTCACATTGTGCACATTATGATGATGTCCTACCGAGTGGGCCCAGAGATACCTCTCCGTTAACCGGAGTGACAAATCCCAGTCTCGATTCGTGCCAACCCAACAGACACTTTCGGAGATACCTGTAGTGCACCTTTATAGCCACCCAGTTACGTTGTGACGTTTGGTACACCCAAAGCATTCCTACGGTATCCGGGAGTTGCACAATCTCATGGTCTAAGGAAATGATACTTGACATTAGAAAAGCTTTAGCATACGAACTACACGATCTTTGTGCTAGGCTTAGGATTGGGTCTTGTCCATCACATCATTCTCCTAATGATGTGATCCCGTTATCAACGACATCCAATGTCCATGGTCAGGAAACCGTAACCATCTATTGATCAACGAGCTAGTCAACTAGAGGCTTACTAGGGACATGGTGTTGTCTATGTACCCACACATGTATCTGAGTTTCCTATCAATACAATTATAGCATGGATAATAAACGATTATCATGAACAAGGAAATATAATAATAATAACTAATTTATTATTGCCTCTAGGGCATATTTCCAACAGTCTCCCACTTGCACTAGAGTCAATAATCTAGTTCACATCGCCATGTGATTAACACTGATAGGTCACATCGCCATGTGACCAACATCCAAAGAGTTTACTAGTGTCCTAAACTAGTTCACATCACCATGTGATTAAGTCTCAATGAGTTCTGGGGTTTGATCATGTTTTGCTTGTGAGAGAGGTTTTAGTCAACGGGTCTGCAACATTCAGATCCGTATGTACTTTGCAATTCTCTATGTCATGCTGCTTCCACGCTCCACTTGAAGCTATTCCAAATGGTTGCTCCACTATACGTATCCGGTTTGCTACTCAGAGTCATTCGGATAGGTGTTAAAGCTTGCATCGACGTAACCCTTTACGCCGAACTCTTTATCACCTCCATAATCGAGAAACATGTCCTTTATTTACTCCAAGGACAATTTTGACCGCTGTCCAATGATCTATTCCTGGATCATTCTTGTACCCCTTGACTGACTCATGGCAAGGCACACTTCCGGTGCGGTACACAGCATAGCATACTATAGAGCCTACGTCTGAAGCATAGGGGACGACCTTCGTCCTTTCTCTCTCTTCTGCCGTGGTCGAGCTTTAACTCTTAACTTCATACCTTACAACTCAGGCAAGAACTCCTTCTTTGACTGATCCATCTTGAACACCTTCAAGATCACGTCAAGGTATGTGCTCATTTGAAAGTACCATTTAGCGTTTTTGATCTATCCTCATAGATCTTGATGCTCATTGTTCAAGTAGCTTAATCCAGGTTCTCCATTGAAAAACACTTTTCAAATAACCCCATATGCTTTCTAGAAATTCTACATCATTTCTGATCAACAATATGTCAACAACATATACTCATCAGAAATTCTATAGCGCTCCCACTCACTTCTTTGGAAATACAAGTTTCTCATAAACTTTTGTATAAACCCAAAATCTTTGATCATCTCATCAAAGCGTACATTCCAACTCCGAGATGCTTACTCCAGTCCTTAGAAGGATTGCTGGAGTTTTGCATATTTGTTAGCGTTCTTCAGGATTGTCAAAACCTTCTGGTTGTATCACATACAACCTTTCCTCAAGAAAACTGTCGAGGAAACAATGTTTTGACATTCTATCTGCAAGATTTCATAAATAATGCAGTAACTGCTAATCCATTTCCAACAGACTCTTAGCATCACTACGAGTGAGAAAGCCTCACTGTAGTCAACTCCTTGAACTTGTCAGAAAACATCTTAACGACAAGTCGAGCTTTCTTAATGGTGATTCTTACCATCATTGTTTGTCTTCCTTTTAAAATTCATCTGTACCCAACGGCCTTACGACCATCAAGTATTTCTTCCAAAGTCATGGATCCTTTCTCAAATTTTATGGCCTTGAGCCATTCGTCGGAATTCGGGCCCACCATCGCGTCTCCATAGCTCGTAGGTTCATTGTTGTCTAGAAACATGACCTCTAAGACAGGATTGCGTACCACTCTGAAGTAGTACGCATCCTTGTCACCCTATGAGGTACGGTAGTGACTTGATCCGAAACTTCATGATCACTATCATAAGCTTCTACTTCAATTGGTGTAGGCGCCACAGGAACAACTTCCTGTGCCCTGCTACACACTAGTTGAAGTGACGGTTCAATAACCTCATCAAGTCTCCACCATCCTCCCACTCAATTCTTTCGAGAGAAACTTTTCCTCGAGAAAGGACCCGTTTCTAGAAACAATTACTTTTGCTTCCGGATCTGAGATAGGAGGTATACCCAACCATTTTGGGTATCCTATGAAGATGTATTTATCCGTTTTGGGTTCAAGCTTACCACGATGAAACCTTTTCACATAAGCGTCGCAGCCCCAAACTTTTAAGAAACGACAACTTAGGTTTCTCCAAACCATAATTCAAACGGTGTCGTCTCAACGGAATTACGTGGTGCCCTATTAAAGTGAGTGCAGTTGTCTCTAATGCCTAACCCATGAACGATAGTGGTAATTCGATAAGAGACATCATGGTACGCACCATATCCAATAGGGTGCAACTATGATGTTCGGACACACCATCACACTATGGTGTTCCAGGCGGTATTAATTGTGAAACAATTTCCACAATGTCTTAATTGCGTGCCAAAGCTCGTAACTCAGATACTCATCTCTATGATCATATCATAGACATTTTATCCTCTTGTCACGGTGATCTTCAACTTTACTCTGAAATTACTTGAACCATTCAATAATTCAGACTTGTGTTTCATCAAGTAAATATACTCAGTATCTACTTAAATCATCCGTGAAGTAAGAACATAACGATATTCACTGCATGCCTCAGCACTCATTGGACTGCACACATCAAAATGTGTTACTTCCAACAAGTTGCTACCTTGTTCCATTTTACTGAAAACGAGGCTTTTCAGTCATCTTGCCCATGTGGTATGATTTGCATGACTCAAGTGATTCAAAATCAAGTGAGTCCAAACGATCCATCTGCATGGAGTTTCTTCATGCGTATACACCAATAGACATGGTTCGCATGTCTCAAACTTTTCAAAAACGAGTGAGTCCAAAGATCCATCAACATGGAGCTTCTTCATGCGTTCTACACCAACATGACTTACATGGCAGTGCCAGAAGTAAGTGGTACTATCATTACTATCTTATATCTTATATCTTGTATCACTACGATCGAGATTCAATAAACCATTCCTTTTAGGTGCAAGACCATTGAAGGTATTATTCAAATAAACAGAGTAACCATTATTCTCCTTAAATGAATAACCGTATTGCGATAGACATAATCCAATCATGTCTATGCTCAATGCAAACACCAAATAACAATTATTTAGGTTTAACACCAATCTCGATGGTAGAGGGAGCGTGCGATGCTTGATCACATCAACCTTGGAAACACTTCCAACACATATCGTCAGCTCACCTTTAGCTAGTCTCCGTTTATTCCGTACCTTTTATTTCGAGTTACTAACACTTAGCAACCGAACCGGTATCTAATACCCTGGTGCTACTAGGAGTACTAGTAAAGTACACATTAACATAATGTATATCCAATATACTTCTATCGACCTTGCCAGCCTTCTTATCTACCAAGTATCTAGGGTAATTCTACTCCAGTGGCTGTTCCCCTTATTACAGAAGCACTTAGTCTCGGGTTTGGGTTCAACCTTGGGTTTTTCACTAGAGCAGCAGCTGATTTGCCGTTTCATGAAGTATCCCTTCTTGCCCTTGCCCTTCTTGAAACTAGTGGTTTCACCAACCATCAACAATTGATGCTCCTTCTTGATTTCTACTTTCGCGGTGTCAAACATCGCGAATACCTCAAGGATCATCATATCTATCCCTAATTTGTTATAGTTCATCACGAAGCTCTAGCAGCTTGGTGGCAATGACTTTGGAGAAACATCACTATCTCATCTAGAAGATCAACTCCCACTCGATTCAAGTGATTGTTGCACTCAGACAATCTGAGCACAAGCTCAACGATTGAGCTTTTCTCCCTTATTTTGCAGGCTAAGAAAATCGTCGGAGGTCTTATACCTCTTGACGTGGGCACGAGCCTGAAATCCTAATTTCAGCCCTTGAAACATCTCATATGTTCCGCGATGTTTCGAAAACATCTTTGGTGCCTCAACTCTAAACCGTTTAACTGAACTATCACGTAGTTATCAAAACGTGTATGTCCGATGTTCGCAACATCCACAGACGACGTTTGAGGTTCTGCACACTGAGCGGTGCATTAAGGAGATAAGCTTTCTACTGATCGCATAATCGCTACTTTCAACTTTCAACTATATTTTCTCTAGGAACATATCTAAAACAGTAGAACTAAAGCGCGAGCTATGACATAATTTGCAAAGGGCTTTTGACTATGTTCAGGATAATTAAGTCCATCTAATGAACTCCCACTCAGATAGACATCCCTCTAGTCATCTAAGTGATTACATGATCCGAGTCAACTAGGCCGTGTCCGATCATCACACGAGACGGACTAGTCATCATCGGTGAACATCTTCATGTTGATTGTATCTACTATACGACTCATGCTCGACCTTTCGGTCTCTTGTGTTCCGAGGCCATGTCTGTACATGCTAGGCTCGTCAAGTTAACCTAAGTGTTTTGCGTGTGTAAATCTGGCTTACACCCGTTGTATGTGAATGTAAGAATCTATCACACCCGATCATCACGTGGTGCTTCGAAACGACGAACTTTCACAACGGTGCACAGTTAGGGGGAACACTTTCTTGAAATTTTAATAAGGGATCATCTTATTTACTACCGTCGTTCCAAGCAAATAAGATGTATAAACATGATAAACATCACATGCAATCAAATAGTGACATGATATGGCCAATTTCATTTTCCTCCTTTTGATCTCCATCTTCGGGGCTCCATGATCATCATCGTCACCGGCATGACACCATGATCTCCATCATCATGATCTCCATCATCGTGTCTCCATGAAGTTGTCTCGCCAACTTATTACTTCTACTACTATGGCTACCGGTTAGCAATAAAGTAAAGTAATTACATGGCGTTGTTCAATGACACGCAGGTCATACAATAAATAAAGACAACTCCTATGGCTCCTGCCGGTTGTCATACTCATCGACATGCAAGTCGTGATTCCTATTACAAGAACATGATCGATATCATACATCACATATCATTCATCACATTCTTCTTGGCCATATCACATCACATAGCATACCATGCAAAAACAAGTTAGACATCCTCTAATTGTTGTTTGCATGTTTTACGTGGCTGCTATGGGTTTCTAGCAAGAACATTTCTTACCTACGCAAAACCACAAGGTGATATGCCAATTGCTATTTACCCTTCATAAGGACCGTTTTCATCGAATCCGTTCCGACTAAAGTGGGAGAGACTGGCACCCGCTAGCCACCTTATGCACCAAGTGCATGTCAGTCGGTGGAACCTGTCTCACGTAAGAGTACGTGTAAGGTCGGTCCGGGCCGCTTCATCCCACAATACCGTTGAAACAAGATTGGACTAGTAATAGTAAGCATATTGAACAAAATCAACGCCCACAACTACTTTGTGTTCTACTCGTGCATAGAATCTACGCAATAGACCTAGCTCATGATGCCACTGTTGGGGAACGTAGCAGAAATTCAAAATTTTCCTACGAGTCACCAAGATCCATCTATGGAGAAACCAGCAACGAGGGAAGGAGAGTGCATATACACACCCTTCTAGATCGGTAAGCGGAAGCGTTCAAGAGAACGGGGTTGAAGGAGTCGTACCCGTCGTGATCCAAATCACCGGAGATCCTAGTGCCGAACGGACGGCACCTCCGCGTTCAACACACGTACAGCCCGGTGACGTCTTCCATGCCTTGATCCAGCAAGGAGAGAGGGAGAGGTTGAGGAAGACTCCGTCCAGCAGCAGCACAACGGCGTGGTGGTGGTGGAGGAGCGTGGCAATCCTGCAGGGCTTCGCCAAGCACCGCAGGAGAGGAGGAGGGAGAGAGGTAGGGCTGCACCAGGGAGAGGTCAAACTCATCTGTTGGCAGCCCCAAAACCCTCAAGTATATATAGGGGGAGAAGGAGGGCTGCGCCCTCACCTAGGGTTCTACCCCTAGGGGCGGCGGCTAGCCCAAACCCATCTAGGGTGCGGCCGAGGGGGGGAGAGGGGAAACTTGCCCCCAAGTTAGGTGGGTGCGCCCCCTCCCCCAAACCTTAGGCGCCTTTGGGCCCTTGTGGGGGGCGCACCAGCCCACCTGGGGCTGGTCCCCTCCCACACTTGGCCCATGCAGCCCTCCGGGGATGGTGGCCCCACTTGGTGGACCCCCGGGACCCTCCCGGTGGTCCCGGTACGTTACCGATAAAACCCGAAACTTTTCCGGTGACCAAAACAGGACTTCCCATATATAAATCTTTACCTCCGGACCATTCCAGAACTCCTCATGACGTCCGGGATCTCATCCGGGACACTGAACAACATTCGGTAACCACATACAAACTTCCTTTATAACCCTAGCGTCATTGAACCTTAAGTGTGTAAACCCTGCGGGTTCGGGAATCATGCAGAGATGACCGAGACGTTCTCCGGTCAATAACCAACAGCGGGATCTGGATACCCATGTTGGCTCCCACATGTTCCACGATGATCTCATCGTATGAACCACGATGTCAAGTACTCAATCGATCCCGTATACAATTCCCTTTGTCTAGCGGTATTGTACTTGCCCGAGATTCGATCATCGATATGCCGATACCTTGTTCAATCTCGTTACCGGCAAGTCTCTTTACTCGTTCCGTAACACATCATCCCGTGATCAACCCCTTGGTCACATTGTGCACATTATGATGATGTCCTACCGAGTGGGCCCAGAGATACCTCTCCGTTAACCGGAGTGACAAATCCCAGTCTCGATTCGTACCAACCCAACAGACACTTTCGGAGATACCTGTAGTGCACCTTTATAGCCACCCAGTTACATTGTGACGTTTGGTACACCCAAAGCATTCCTACGGTATCCGGGAGTTGCACAATCTCATGGTCTAAGGAAATGATACTTGACATTAGAAAAGCTTTAGCATACGAACTACATGATCTTTTGTGCTAGGCTTAGGATTGGGTCTTGTCCATCACATCATTCTCCTAATGATGTGATCCCGTTATCAACGACATCCAATGTCCATGGTGAGGAAACCGTAACCATCTATTGATCAACGAGCTAGTCAACTAGAGGCTTACTAGGGACATGGTGTTGTCTATGTACCCACACATGTATCTGAGTTTCCTATCAATACAATTATAGAATGGATAATAAACCATTATCATGAACAAGGAAATATAATAATAATAACTAATTTATTATTGCCTCTAGGGCATATTTCGAACAAGATGTGCCACAACAGTTTCAGATTCAAGGCCATAAAAAGGATCAGATTCAACTAAAGTAATAATCTCAGGATCAACAGAGAATTTATAATCCTTATCAGTAACACAGATAGGTGAAGTAGCAAAAGCAGGGTCAAGTTTCATTCTAGCATTAAGAGACTGCTGCTTCCATTTAGCTAATAATTTCTTAAGACCATATCTATCATTGCAAGCAAAGATAGCTCTAGTAGCTTCTTCATTCATAACATAACCCTCAGGAACAATAGGCAATTCATAATCATTGGGAGAGTTTTCATCATCACTATCATCAATAATAGCATCTTTAATAATTTCATTCTCTCTAGCCCTAGCAAGTTGTTCATCAAGAAATTCACCTAATGGCAAAGTAGTATCACACACAGAGGTAGTTTCATCATAAGTATCATGCATAGCAGAAGTGGCATCATCAATAACGTGCGACATATCAGAATTCATAGCAGTAGCAGGTTTAGGTGTCGCAAGTTTACTAATAACAGAAGGAGAATCTAGTGCAGAGCTAGATGGCAGTTCTTACCTCCCCTCGTAGTTGAGGGCAAAATCTTGGTTCTTTCGTCTTTCAAGTTCCTCATAGTGATCAACAGATATAAATCCCAAGTGACTCAGAGAATAGAGCTATGCTCCCCGGCAACGGTGCCAGAAATTAGTCTTGATAACCCACAAGTGTAGGGGATCGCAACAACTTTCGAGGGTAAAGTATTCAATCCAAATTTATTGATTGGACACAAGGGGAGCCAAAGAATATTCTTGAGTATTAGCAGTTGAGTTGTCAATTCAACCACATCTGGATAACTTAGTATCTGCAGCAAAGTATTTAGTAGCAAAGTAGTATGATAATAAAGGTAACAGTTGCAAAAGTAGTGTTTTGGGGTTTTGTAGTGATTGTAACAGTAGCAACGAAAAAGTAAATAAGCGAAGAACAATATGTGAAAAGCTCGTAGGCAATGGATCAGTGATGGATAATTATGTCAGATGTGATTCCTCATGTAATAGCTATAACATAGGGTGACACATAACTAGCTCCAGTTCATCAATGTAATGTAGGCATGTATTCCGTAAATAGTCATACGTGCTTATGGAAAAGAACTTGCATGATATCTTTTGGCCTACCCTCCCGTGGCAGCGGGGTCCTAGTGGAAACTAAGGAATATTAAGGCCTCCTTTTAATAGAGAACCGAAACAAAGCATTAGCACATAGTGAATACATGAACTCCTCAAACTACGGTCATCATCGAACTATCCCGATTATTGTCACTTCGGGGTTGTCGGATCATAACACATAATAGGTGACTATAGACTTGCAAGATAGGATCAAGAACACACATATATTCATGAAAACATAATAGGTTCAGATCTGAAATCATGGCACTCGGGCCCTAGTGACAAGCATTAAGCATAGCAAAGTCATAGCAACATCAATCTCAGAACATAGTGGCTACTAGGGATCAAACCCTAACAAAACTAACTTGATTACATGGTAAATCTCATCCAACCCATCACCGTCCAGCAAGCCTACGATAGAATTACTCACGCACGGCGGTGAGCATCATGAAATTGGTGATGGAGGATGGTTGATGATGACGACGGCGATGAATCCCCCTCTCTGGAGCCCCGAACGGACTCCAGATCAGCCCTCCCAAGAGAGATTAGGGCTTGGCGGCGGCTCCATATCGTAAAACGTGATCAAACTTTCTCTCTGATTTTTTTCTCTGCGAGACGGAATGTATGGAGTTGGAGTTGAGGTCGGCGGAGGCTCGGGGGGCCCATGAGACAGGGGGCACGGCCCCCACCATCGTGGGCGGGGTGTGGGCCCCCTGGTCTTGATTCTTTCTCCAGTATTTTTTATATTTTCCAAAAAGTGCCTCCGTGGATTTTCAGGACATTTCGAGAACTTTTGTTTTCTACACATAAAACAACATCATGGTAGTTCTGCTAAAAACAACATCAGTCCGGGTTAGTTTCATTCAAATCATGCAAGTTAGAGTCCAAAACAAGGGCTAAAGTGTTTGGAAAAGTAGATACGTTGGAGACGTATCATCTCACCTCGAGGTCGGAGGGGGGTCGGTGACGGGGACAACGGCGGGGATGATGGAGGGGGCTCCTAGATTTCTGCAAAAGCAAAAACCCTATACGCTATCAACTAATCAAATGCATACACCTTGCATAGTACTCTCCAATTTTAGCAAAACCAAATCGTAAAATAAAGTAGTGTTCAAATTAGCATGCATTCAATTATAAGCAAAACTACATCATCTCTTGCGTCCGTACATCGTCAAATATTATCACTAATACACTGTGACGCCCGGATAGTTACACTACAGTAATTCCCTATTAATGATGCCACGTCACCACGATTACTGTTGTTAACCTCTAGATGCATCAAATCCCGTTCGAATTCAAATTCAAAATCAAGCAAATAATAAAAGTTTTCAATTGTCAAAAACTAAATGTTCTAAGGTTGACCAATAAATCCTAAGTAATTATGGTGGTGAAACCACATTTTTATAATATGATTAGATGCACTAAATAAACTAAAACAACGATAAAACAATTATCCAAAATGATTTTAAAATAATAAGCACATGCAAAACACTTTATTTAAGGTGCCAGAATATTTGGGGCTGTGACCTATTTAATAACACCAAATTAGTTGTCGCTTTTAAATTTTATAAAACAAAAATAAAAGAAAACTGAAAAGAAATAGAATAAAAAAAAGAAGAAAAGGAAACAGAAAAAAAGGGAAAGAACCCCCCCCCCACTGGGCCACAGCCCAGCTGGCCTCTGGGCCAACCAGGCCGGCCCAGCCGGTGCCTATAGCCCCCTGGGGCGACCGAAACCTTTCGCTTCGCCAATTCCTTTGACTTGTTGACGTCGCCGATCGATTACATCTTCATGAACTCTCGCGACAAAGGTGTCGTGATCATCAACATTCTGAGCTCATCCAGGATATCAATTGAATTCATGATGAGAAATACCATCCTTGCCCTCGATGAATTGTATTATCATCGACCACTTTATTGCCTTCCCACCAACACAAGCTTGTTCATGTTTGGTGTTATACCTTGAGTTCCTTGCTATCCAGCAATTGTTCTTCTTTACCTTGGAGTATTACCATCCCTTATGTCAAGAATGTTCTGAGATTTGTTCCACCTCTTGAGAATTCTTGACATAGAAATACTTCTCAGCATCACCATTCTTTCTTGGTCCCCGTGTTAATTCCAACAAGTGAACAGTGTTGTTTGGATTCTTTCCTTCTAGCAACCCTATTTCTTTGAAGTTAATGGTCGAAAGTTCATTCTTAGGCTATTGATTATTGAATCACCATTCTGACATTGGTCGTGCAACCCAACCCATATTTCGGGCGCACCTTTCAACCAATGTTTAATTATGTATGTCCTCCTCGAGCATACTTCCTTATATCATTTGATCTGACAAATGTTATCTCCTTGTTCACTTAACTGTGGAAATCCATCTTTTGGAAATCTTGATGAATTGCCGTTGAGTTCACCGGACACCTCCTTGTCCTCTCCTTGGTTTAATGATGGACTCTTGTTAACGGAAATCACTTCATAGTTCATTTCCCCGAGAATCTTACAATGTCTTCTCGTCTATTTGTGTCGCACCCTTTTCTTCTCAGGCATCCTGAGTCTGAGGTATCATGACACCAATCGGATCTGAATCTTGGTCAGATATGATGGTTGGGACATATTTCCAAGAGTTATAACATTGGTATTTATATGACCCGGTAAGGTGGTGTCATGCCTAGTACACCTGACCAGAGGACCTATTGTTATAGTTTCCTTGTCAGCAAGGCTATCGATTCTTCCATGAGGAAATTGTAAGACTTATTCTATAAGTTGTTCCTGATGGATCCTTTGTGAATCCAAAGTCCGACCTTTGCTTGAAGACCATGACAATGCTATCTCGAAGCATGTCTGTGGTACTCCGATTTTCAACAAGAACATTTAAAGCCCAATGCTAAATGTTTCTTGATCAATTATCCAAACACCGCTGTGTGGGTAATGTCATAAAAATTTTCTCCCCTACCTAAAGAGTTTTCTACATTATATCCTGACATGGATATCATGCTCTGCTTGTCCTTGGGAAGGATATACCCTTGAAATATGTGGTTAAACGTAATTTCCTTTCCACTGTTCTGTTTAATCTGATGATCATATTTTCCTTCCATTGTTGGTTTAACCTTTCTTGTGAACTATATGATCTGAGCAGTAATATTCTCCTGCTTATGTAAACACCTCGTTGTACAATTCTGTCAGTAAGACCCTGTTACTTTTGTTGATGACATTCCGGTAACCACCGATGGACGAGAACTTCGCCTACTGGTCCGCCTCGTTCAACGAGCAGGAAAATGGTTCTCTTCGTCCCTCGCCCTTGGTACCGACATTGTTGCCGACATAACTGACATGCTACTCTCTGACATGCCTTGCTATCGTGATCGTACAAGATGTCAGCCCCCCCTTTCTACTTTTAACCCACGTGGTGGGCCCATAACCCACAGGTCCCAGGATCGAAACCTGACTCTTCTGTACCACCTGTTGTCAAAGTTATTCCTCGTGCTTGACTTTGTATGTAATTCACGGGCCACTTGCCTGTTGATCTATTCTGGTATCGGACACAATACTTATTCCTATTGCTCTGAACCCCATTCACACTCTGTTTCAGGCAATGAACGATTGCCTATCCGCTTGAAACTTCTTATTGCACCGTCTTACTTTGCTCTCGATGTGTTTCATTTGTTCAACTCGAGAGATACTCATATGTTCATACTTGGGAAACCCCCAGAAGATTTTCCCTTGTAACATCCTATCGTTGTAGAGCTGCCCCTTACCTATTCGTAAGTACGATGGAGATCCCGAAGAAAGGATGACAAATTGATCATGGTGACTTGAAGCAGTGAAATGAAGACATCAACGAAAGGGATCAACCTCTTCGAAAGGGAAGCCAAGACCGAGAAGACTCGTTAGGTTTTTCGCTACCAACACCTTCGCCCCTTACTCCACCGCTTAAATCTCGGGACGAGATTTCTTGTAGTGGAGGAGATTTGTGACGCCCGGATAGTTACACTACAGTAATTCCCTATTAATGATGCCATGTCACCACGATTACTGTTGTTAACCTCTAGATGCATCAAATCCCGTTCGAATTCAAATTCAAAATCAAGCAAATAATAAAAGTTTTCAATTGTCAAAAACTAAATGTTCTAAGGTTGACCAATAAATCCTAAGTAATTATGGTGGTGAAACCACATTTTTATAATATGATTAGATGCACTAAATAAACTAAAACAACGATAAAACAATTATCCAAAATGATTTTAAAATAATAAGCACATGCAAAACACTTTATTTAAGGTGCCAGAATATTTGGGGCTGTGACCTATTTAATAACACCAAATTAGTTGTCGCTTTTAAATTTTATAAAACAAAAATAAAAGAAAACTGAAAAGAAATAGAATAAAAAAAAGAAGAAAAGGAAACAGAAAAAAGGGAAAGAACCCCCCCCCCACTGGGCCACAGCCCAGCTGGCCTCTGGGCCAACCAGGCCGGCCCAGCCGGTGCCTATAGCCCCCTGGGGCGACCGAAACCCTAGCGGTTCCCTCCCCACTCGTCCCCACTTCCCCTCCCCCCGATCCCCTCGCCCCGATCCCCTCCTCCTCTCCGCTCAGTCTGGATCGGGGCAGAGGGCCCGACCCGCCCCCCTCTCACCAACGCCGTTGCCCGCCACCAGCCGGCGCCGGCGCCGCCCCTCCCGGACTCCTCCGCGCCCTTTCTCTCCCTCGCACGAAGCCCGCCCCGACGCCGTGCTCCTTCGTCCCCTCTGCGTCCTCTCGATTTGGATCGAGGGGATCCGCCCCGACTCCACCGCCGCACATCGCCGGACCTGGCCGCCGACCTCGACCTCGTCGTGGCCTCCTCGTCCCCTCCCCGACTCGCCGGACCGATTCGCAGGCCGCCCGGAGCTCCACGCGCCTCCTCCTCCTCGCCGGTCCTCCCCGACCGTCCCCGAGCCCTCTGCCTAGACCCTACGCGCCCCCCACCGTGAGCATCGCCCCTCTCCTCCCCCCTGCTTCGCTCGGTCGCCGTTGAGGTCGTCCCCGCACTCGGCCGCCATGGCCGGAGCTCGCTCCGCGCCGTCCCCAACCCCGTCGTCGGTCCTCGCCTCGTGCGCCGTCATCGACGCCGCCACGACGCCGCGCCCCTCCTTTCTCCCCTGTCTCGCCATAGCCGCGCCGGCCTCGTGTCGTGCGCGCCCACCCGCGCCCCGTGGCCGCGTCCTCGGTCATCGCTGTCGGCCCCCGCATCCGTCCGCCCTTGCTCACCGCGGCCCGCAACTGCCGTTGCTGCACTCCACGGCCGCCGCCTCTGCCACCTCGCCCGCGGCCACGCTGACCTCCCTCCCGCGCCCCTTTTCGTGTGCGCCGCTCGCTCCCTTGGCCGCACCCGTCGGCGGCCACCCCCGCCGCGCCCGTCGTGCCAACGCCGGCGCCCCGCTACGCCCCGGATGGCCTGGGCGAGCGCCTTGCAGGCTGGCGCCCGCTCGCCCGCGCCCGTAACCCGACGCCCGATAGGCCTCTGGCCACTGACTGCTGGGACCCAGCCCCAGTAAAACGAAAAAGACTTAAAAATAATAATAAAATAAATAAATAATATTAATTAGTTAATTAATTAAAGAATTAATTAACTTAATTAATTCTGTTAACTAACTATTAAACTAAATTAACCTGCTAATTAATTAGAATAACAGTTAGTTAGTTAGATAGGCAATGACATGCGGGACCCCCATGTCAGGTTGACCAGGTCAACTGCCGACGTCATGCTGACGTCATGATGACGTCAGCAAACACTGTTTGGATAATGTTGGATTTAAATAATTAATTAAATTTTGAAATTAATAAAATCTTTAGAAAATCATATCTTTTAATTCGTAACTCGGATTAAAATATTTTCAACATGAAAGTTGCTCAGAACGACGAGACGATTCCGGATACGCAGTCCGTTCGTCCGCCACACCCCCCTAACCTATCGAACCCACAACTTTCCCCCTCCGGCTCCTCTGCCCGAAAACTCGAAACACCGGGAATACTTTCCCGGATGTTTTCCCCCCTTCACCGGTATCACCTACTACCGCGTTAGGGCACACCGAACACCGCGTATTGCCTTGATATATTTTGTGGTGCTTTGTTTGCTCTGTATTCATTATTTCTTCCCCCTCTTCTCTCCGGTAGACTACGAGACCGACGCTGCTGCTGACCAGTTCGACTACGGAGTTGACGACCCCTCTCTCTTGCCAGAGCAACCAGGCAAGCCCCCCCCCTTGATCACCAGATATCGCCTATTCTCTTCTATACTGCTTGCATTAGAGTAGGGTAGCATGTTACTGCTTTTCGTTAATCCTATTCTGATGCATAGCCTGTCATTGCTGCTACAGTCATTGATACCTTACCCGCAATCCTAAATGCTTAGTATAGGATGCTAGTGTTCCATCAGTGGCCCTACACTCTTGTCCGTCTGCCATGCTATACTACTGGGCTGTGATCACTTCGGGAGGTGATCACGGGCATATACTATATATTTTACACTGTTACATTACTGGTGATACTGTTTGGAGATGGGGGCTGAAGGGGCAGGTGGCTCCATCCAGGTAGTGGTGGGCCTGAGTTCCCGACGGCCCCCGACTGTTACTTTGTGGCGGAGCGACAGGGCAGGTTGAGACCACCTAGGAGACAGGTGGGTCTGGCCCTGTTCGGCGTTCGCGGATACTTAACACGCTTAACGAGATCTTGGTATTTGATCTGAGTCGGCTACGAGCCTATACGCACTAACCATCTACGCGGGAGTAGTTATGGGTATCCCGGCGTCGTGGTATCAGCCGAAGCACTTCAGACGTCAGCGACGGAGCGGCGCGCGCCGAATTGGACTGGAACGCCACTAGGCTAGGTCTGCTTTCGGCCGCGTACGCAACATGCAGGTGTGCTATGGGCGATGGGCCCAGACCCCTGTGCGCTTAGGTTTAGACCGGCGTGCTGGCCTCTCTGTTGAGCCTAGGTGGGGCTGCGACGTGTTGATCTTCCGAGGCCGGGCATGACCCAGGAAAGTGTGTCCGGCCAAATGGGATCGAGCGTGTTGGGTTATGTGGTGCACCCCTGCAGGGAAGTTAATCTATTCGAATAGCCGTGATCTTCGGTAACAGGACGACTTGGAGTTGTACCTTGACCTTATGACAACTAGAACCGGATACTTAATAAAACACACCCTTCCAAGTGCCAGATACAACCGGTGGTCGCTCTCCCTCAGGGATATGAGGAGGGGATCGCCGGGTAGGATTATGCTATGCGATGCTACTGGAGATGCTACTCGGAGATGCTACTTGGAGGACTTCAATCTACTCTCTTCTACGTGCTACGAGGCGGAGGCTGCCAGAAGCGTAGTCTTCGATAGGATTAGCTATCCCCCTCTTATTCTGGCATTCTGCAGTTCAGTCCACTGATATGGCCTCCTTACACATATACCCATGCATATGTAGTGTAGTTCCTTGCTTGCGAGTACTTTGGATGAGTACTCACGGTTGCTTTCTCCCCCATTTTCCCCCTTTCCTTTCTTTCTGGTTGTCGCAACCAGATGCTGGAGTCCAGGAGCCAGATGCCATCGTCGACGACGACCCCTACTACACTGGAGATGCCTACTACTACGTGCAGCCCGCTGACGACGACCAGGAGTAGTTAGGAGGATCCCAGGCAGGAGGCCTGCGCCTCTTTCGATCTGTATCCCAGTTTGTGCTAGCCTTCTTAAGGCAACTTGTTTAACTTATGTCTGTACTCAGATATTGTTGCTTCCGCTGACTCGTCTATGATCGAGCACTTGTATTCGAGCCCTCGAGGCCCCTGGCTTGTATTATGATGCTTGTATGACTTATTAATGTTTTAGAGCTGTGTTGTGATATCTTCCCGTGAGTCCCTGATCTTGATCGTACACGTTTGCGTGCATGATTAGTGTACGATTGAATCGGGGGCGTCACAAGTTGGTATCAGAGCCGACTGCCTGTAGGAATCCCCCTTCCAACTCCTTGGCCGAAGTCGAGTCTAGTCGTTGAAAAACTTTTACTAACATGGTTGTGTGGCCCGTGGGCCCATGTCGCCATCGGGTGGTAGTAGGATCTTTTATTCCTCGACCTATACTCTGGGACTCTTATTTCTCTTCTATTCGGGTTAAATGATTTTTGCTAAATCTAACATTAGGATCTCGTTATCACTTTCACTTGGAGAGCCCCTTATTAATGATGATCGTCTGCGGCACATGAAGACCCTGAAGATACTCGCCGTTGTTAACCCGAGAACTTATGTTCATCGCATTTGCAATTCCCCTTCCACCGTCAACCCTTATGGATAACTACTTGCAGTTGTTATTCTTACATTCATCCCCAGTTGGTCTTGTTATTACCAGATACCTCGAAACACTCGTCGTTGTCTCGATAATCCTTTGAGCTTATCGCCTTGCTGTTCCTTGTCACCTGAATACCCCTATGGATAATTCTCGCACTTATCGAGTATCCGCTCATCCCCCAGTTGTTCATGTGTTTCACAATGGTCTTCGAAATACTATTTGATCCTCCAAAAATCCTTAATAGCTTATTGCTCTGCAATACTTGTTTGCTTGCATTATGGTTAATCCCATAAGTCTCGTAGTCATATTGACATTCCTTGTCATTATCATTTTGAGTCTGTTGACTCAATGTGTTTGCGAATACATGCAATCATCATTGATCCTTATAAATTAACTTTCCGAGTGAATTGCCATTCTTTTAACTAGAATTGGTTCTCGACCAATCGAATTGTCTTTGATTGTACCCTAAGGCTATTCAACTTATCCACCCCTAATCAGAGCATTGCTTCTGATCCCTTGATTTGGGAATCATAATTCCTTTGCATTTGACAATTGAGTTAGTCAGTTGTATCTATAATCCGGTGCACTTGCATTCCTTCTTCCTTTGATAGAGTACCGATACCCACACCAGCTCCGTTGTGGACCATCGGTTCCTTTGTTGGATTTTATGCCCTTCATAATTAATCACCTTGTGAGCTCTTTCCCCTGATACATAATGCCTTTGGTACATTGTATCCTCTGCTTGACCAACAATGCTCTACTTTCGAGCTTGTATTAATTACCCCGAAGTTTGTGGTATATGTTCGTAAGATGCCCGGATGGGTTGAACCTATGCCTTCCTTAATATGTGTGAACTCGGAAGTTTTCACGAGTCATACTCATCTGGTATTTCACCAGGTAAAACTTTCAACACTAATACCTTTATCAAAGCGAGAAGTGAATGGAGGGTTATACATTGAAGAAGTGGGAGTCGACCTTGAACCTTTGTGTTCATGCCCATGGACACGATGTAGATCCTATCATGGAAGCTTCTTGAAATAATAACTATTCCTTTGGTATAAGTTCATCTTATATCTGGGATCTGGCCTTTTGCAATCGTGGTTCCGACCATGTTCTCTTCTAAATACCATTTCTCGTGCAAGATTAAGCACTTGTCTTCTGTAGAGCAATACCCCCAGTCCAACCTCTACTTTGGTCTGTCATCGAGTATTACCCCCCCTGGTATCTCGAGATTATCATGGAACTGTATAACATCTTATGATTTCTTCATCAAGTGCTACATTCCCACTGGTTCCAATTTTTTTTCACGGGCTCTGAGTTATTGAACACTCAAAGACATCGATAACTGAACCGAGTCCGCTCTACGGTTCAACAACTCTTCAGTAAGCTTCTATAAGTACGAGTTTGTACCCGATCATGCCATTCCTAGCCTGTTTGGCTATATCATTGTCGTGACGATTCTAACTGTGCTACCTGGTCCTTATTCTCGGAGCACCAATTTTCGACGATGAACTAACCTTACGTCGATCCTCATCGTCATATCATTTCGCCTTGAACAACAAGCTTGGTTTAGAGTTTGTGTCGTACCCTTGGTTCCAATAACCTTTCGCTTCGCCAATTCCTTTGACTTGTTGACGTCGCCGATCGATTACATCTTCATGAACTCTCGCGACAAAGGTGTCGTGATCATCAACATTCTGAGCTCATCCAGGATATCAATTGAATTCATGATGAGAAATACCATCCTTGCCCTCGATGAATTGTATTATCATCGACCACTTTATTGCCTTCCCACCAACACAAGCTTGTTCATGTTTGGTGTTATACCTTGAGTTCCTTGCTATCCAGCAATTGTTCTTCTTTACCTTGGAGTATTACCATCCCTTATGTCAAGAATGTTCTGAGATTTGTTCCACCTCTTGAGAATTCTTGACATAGAAATACTTCTCAGCATCACCATTCTTTCTTGGTCCCCGTGTTAATTCCAACAAGTGAACGGTGTTGTTTGGATTCTTTCCTTCTAGCAACCCTATTTCTTTGAAGTTAATGGTCGAAAGTTCATTCTTAGGCTATTGATTATTGAATCACCATTCTGACATTGGTCGTGCAACCCAACCCATATTTCGGGCGCACCTTTCAACCAATGTTTAATTATGTATGTCCTCCTCGAGCATACTTCCTTATATCATTTGATCTGACAAATGTTATCTCCTTGTTCACTTAACTGTGGAAATCCATCTTTTGGAAATCTTGATGAATTGCCGTTGAGTTCACCAGACACCTCCTTGTCCTCTCCTTGGTTTAATGATGGACTCTTGTTAACGGAAATCACTTCATAGTTCATTTCCCCGAGAATCTTACAATGTCTTCTCGTCTATTTGTGTCGCACCCTTTTCTTCTCAGGCATCCTGAGTCTGAGGTATCATGACACCAATCGGATCTGAATCTTGGTCAGATATGATGGTTGGGACATATTTCCAAGAGTTATAACATTGGTATTTATATGACCCGGTAAGGTGGTGTCATGCCTAGTACACCTGGCCAGAGGACCTATTGTTATAGTTTCCTTGTCAGCAAGGCTATCGATTCTTCCATGAGGAAATTGTAAGACTTATTCTATAAGTTGTTCCTGATGGATCCTTTGTGAATCCAAAGTCCGACCTTTGCTTGAAGACCATGACAATGCTATCTCGAAGCATGTCTGTGGTACTCCGATTTTCAACAAGAACATTTAAAGCCCAATGCTAAATGTTTCTTGATCAATTATCCAAACACCGCTGTGTGGGTAATGTCATAAAAAATTTCTCCCCTACCTAAAGAGTTTTCTACATTATATCCTGACATGGATATCATGCTCTGCTTGTCCTTGGGAAGGATATACCCTTGAAATATGTGGTTAAACGTAATTTCCTTTCCACTGTTCTGTTTAATCTGATGATCATATTTTCCTTCCATTGTTGGTTTAACCTTTCTTGTGAACTATATGATCTGAGCAGTAATATTCTCCTGCTTATGTAAACACCTCGTTGTACAATTCTGTCAGTAAGACCCTGTTACTTTTGTTGATGACATTCCGGTAACCACCGATGGACGAGAACTTCGCCTACTGGTCCGCCTCGTTCAACGAGCAGGAAAATGGTTCTCTTCGTCCCTCGCCCTTGGTACCGACATTGTTGCCGACATAACTGACATGCTACTCTCTGACATGCCTTGCTATCGTGATCGTACAAGATGTCAGCCCCCCCCCCCCTTTCTACTTTTAACCCACGTGGTGGGCCCATAACCCATAGGTCCCAGGATCGAAACCTGACTCTTCTGTACCACCTGTTGTCAAAGTTATTCCTCGTGCTTGACTTTGTATGTAATTCACGGGCCACTTGCCTGTTGATCTATTCTGGTATCGGACACAATACTTATTCCTGTTGCTCTGAACCCCATTCACACTCTGTTTCAGGCAATGAACGATTGCCTATCCGCTTGAAACTTCTTATTGCACCGTCTTACTTTGCTCTCGATGTGTTTCATTTGTTCAACTCGAGAGATACTCATATGTTCATACTTGGGAAACCCCCAGAAGATTTTCCCTTGTAACATCCTATCGTTGTAGAGCTGCCCCTTACCTATTCGTAAGTACGATGGAGATCCCGAAGAAAGGATGACAAATTGATCATGGTGACTTGAAGCAGTGAAATGAAGACATCAACGAAAGGGATCAACCTCTTCGAAAGGGAAGCCAAGACCGAGAAGACTCGTTAGGTTTTTCGCTACCAACACCTTCGCCCCTTACTCCACCGCTTAAATCTCGGGACGAGATTTCTTGTAGTGGAGGAGATTTGTGACGCCCGGATAGTTACACTACAGTAATTCCCTATTAATGATGCCACGTCACCACGACTACTGTTGTTAACCTCTAGATGCATCAAATCCCGTTCGAATTCAAATTCAAAATCAAGCAAATAATAAAAGTTTTCAATTGTCAAAAACTAAATGTTCTAAGGTTGACCAATAAATCCTAAGTAATTATGGTGGTGAAACCACATTTTTATAATATGATTAGATGCACTAAATAAACTAAAACAACGATAAAACAATTATCCAAAATGATTTTAAAATAATAAGCACATGCAAAACACTTTATTTAAGGTGCCAGAATATTTGGGGCTGTGACCTATTTAATAACACCAAATTAGTTGTCGCTTTTAAATTTTATAAAACAAAAATAAAAGAAAACTGAAAAGGAATAGAATAAAAAAAAGAAGAAAAGGAAACAGAAAAAAAGGGAAAGAACCCCCCCCCCACTGGGCCACAGCCCAGCTGGCCTCTGGGCCAACCAGGCCGGCCCAGCCGGTGCCTATAGCCCCCTGGGGCGACCGAAACCCTAGCGGTTCCCTCCCCACTCGTCCCCACTTCCCCTCCCCCCCGATCCCCTCGCCCCGATCCCCTCCTCCTCTCCGCTCAGTCTGGATCGGGGCAGAGGGCCCGACCCGCCCCCCTCTCACCAACGCCGTTGCCCGCCACCAGCCGGCGCCGGCGCCGCCCCTCCCGGACTCCTCCGCGCCCTTTCTCTCCCTCGCACGAAGCCCGCCCCGACGCCGTGCTCCTTCGTCCCCTCTGCCTCCTCTCGATTTGGATCGAGGGGATCCGCCCCGACTCCACCGCCGCACATCGCCGGAGCTGGCCGCCGACCTCAACCTCGCCGTGGCCTCCTCGTCCCCTCCTCGACTCGCCGGACCGATTCGCAGGCCGCCCAGAGCTCCACGCGCCTCCTCCTCCTCGCCGGTCCTCCCCGACCGTCCCCGAGCCCTCTGCCTAGACCCTACGCGCCCCCCACCGTGAGCATCGCCCCTCTCCTCCCCCCTGCTTCGCTCGGTCGCCGTTGAGGTCGTCCCCGCGCTCGGTCGCCATGGCCGGAGCTCGCTCCGCGCCGTCCCCAACCCCGTCGTCGGTCCTCGCCTCGTGCGCCGTCATCGACGCCGCCACGACGCCGCGCCCCTCCTTTCTCCCCTGTCTCACCATAGCCGCGCCGGCCTCGTGTCGTGCGCGCCCACCCGCGCCCCGTGGCCGCGTCCTCGGTCATCGCTGTCGGCCCCCGCATCCGTCCGCCCTTGCTCACCGCGGCCGGCAACTGCCGTTGCTGCACTCCACGGCCGCCGCCTCTGCCACCTCGCCCGCGGCCACGCTGACCTCCCTCCCGCGCCCCTTTTCGTGTGCGCCGCTCGCTCCCTTGGCCGCACCCGTCGGCGGCCACCCCCGCCGCGCCCGTCGTGCCAACGCCGGCGCCCCGCTACGCCCCGGATGGCCTGGGCGAGCGCCTTGGCAGGCTGGCGCCCACTCGCCCGCGCCCGTAACCCGACGCCCGATAGGCCTCTGGCCACTGACTGCTGGGGCCCAGCCCCAGTAAAACGAAAAAGACTTAAAAATAATAATAAAATAAATAAATAATATTAATTAGTTAATTAATTAAAGAATTAATTAACTTAATTAATTCTGTTAACTAACTATTAAACCAAATTAACCTGCTAATTAATTAGAATAACAGTTAGTTAGTTAGATAGGCAATGACATGCGGGACCCCCATGTCAGGTTGACCAGGTCAACTGCCGACGTCATGCTGACGTCATGATGATGTCAGCAAACACTGTCTGGATAATGTTGGATTTAAATAATTAATTAAATTCTAGAAATTAATAAAATCTTTAGAAAATCATATCTTTTAATCCGTAACTCGGATTAAAATATTTTCAACATGAAAGTTGCTCAGAACGACGAGACGATTCCGGATACGCAATCCGTTCGTCCGCCACACCCCCCTAACCTATCGAACCCGCAACTTTCCCCCTCCGGCTCCTCTGCCCGAAAACTCGAAACACCGGGAATACTTTCCCGGATGTTTTCCCCCCTTCACCGGTATCACCTACTACCGCGTTAGGGCACACCGAACACCGCGTATTGCCTTGATATATTTTGTGGTGCTTTGTTTGCTCTGTATTCATTATTTCTTCCCCCTCTTCTCTCCGGTAGACTACGAAACCGACGTTGCTACTGACCAGTTCGACTACGGAGTTGACGACCCCTCTCTCTTGCCAGAGCAACCAGGCAAGCCCCCCCCCCTTGATCACCAGATATCGCCTATTCTCTTCTATACTGCTTGCATTAGAGTAGGGTAGCATGTTACTGCTTTTCGTTAATCCTATTCTGATGCATAGCCTGTCATTGCTGCTACAGTCATTGATACCTTACCCGCAATCCTAAATGCTTAGTATAGGATGCTAGTGTTCCATCAGTGACCCTACACTCTTGTCCGTCTGCCATGCTATACTACTGGGCTGTGATCACTTCGGGAGGTGATCACGGGCATATACTATATATTTTACACTGTTACATTACTGGTGATACTGTTTGGAGATGGGGGCTGAAGGGGCAGGTGGCTCCATCCAGGTAGTGGTGGGCCTGAGTTCCCGACGGCCCCCGACTGTTACTTTGTGGCGGAGCGACAGGGCAGGTTGAGACCACCTAGGAGACAGGTGGGTCTGGCCCTGTTCGGCGTTCGCGGATACTTAACACGCTTAACGAGATCTTGGTATTTGATCTGAGTCGGCTACGAGCCTATACGCACTAACCATCTACGCGGGAGTAGTTATGGGTATCCCGGCGTCGTGGTATCAGCCGAAGCACTTCAGACGTCAGCGACGGAGCGGCGCGCGCCGAATTGGACTGGAACGCCACTAGGCTAGGTCTGCTTTCGGCCGCGTACGCAACATGCAGGTGTGCTATGGGCGATGGGCCCAGACCCCTGTGCGCTTAGGTTTAGACCGGCGTGCTGGCCTCTCTGTTGAGCCTAGGTGGGGCTGCGACGTGTTGATCTTCCGAGGCCGGGCATGACCCAGGAAAGTGTGTCCGGCCAAATGGGATCGAGCGTGTTGGGTTATGTGGTGCACCCCTGCAGGGAAGTTAATCTATTCGAATAGCCGTGATCTTCGGTAACAGGACGACTTGGAGTTGTACCTTGACCTTATGACAACTAGAACCGGATACTTAATAAAACACACCCTTCCAAGTGCCAGATACAACCGGTGGTCGCTCTCCCTCAGGGATATGAGGAGGGGATCGCCGGGTAGGATTATGCTATGCGATGCTACTGGAGATGCTACTCGGAGATGCTACTTGGAGGACTTCAATCTACTCTCTTCTACGTGCTGCGAGGCGGAGGCTGCCAGAAGCGTAGTCTTCGATAGGATTAGCTATCCCCCTCTTATTCTGGCATTCTGCAGTTCAGTCCACTGATATGGCCTCCTTACACATATACCCATGCATATGTAGTGTAGTTCCTTGCTTGCGAGTACTTTGGATGAGTACTCACGGTTGCTTTCTCCCCCATTTTCCCCCTTTCCTTTCTTTCTGGTTGTCGCAACCAGATGCTGGAGTCCAGGAGCCAGACGCCATCGTCGACGATGACCCCTACTACACTGGAGATGCCTACTACTACGTGCAGCCCGCTGACGACGACCAGGAGTAGTTAGGAGGATCCCAGGCAGGAGGCCTGCGCCTCTTTCGATCTGTATCCCAGTTTGTGCTAGCCTTCTTAAGGCAACTTGTTTAACTTATGTCTGTACTCAGATATTGTTGCTTCCGCTGACTCGTCTATGATCGAGCACTTGTATTCGAGCCCTCGAGGCCCCTGGCTTGTATTATGATGCTTGTATGACTTATTTATGTTTTAGAGCTGTGTTGTGATATCTTCCCGTGAGTCCCTGATCTTGATCGTACACGTTTGCATGCATGATTAGTGTACGATTGAATCGGGGGCGTCACATACACCTCGAATACTATCATACATATAGCATCGCTAATACAGCTAGAACCGTAGCGCCCGACGGGTATCGACACGGGCAGTGGACACCCAAAGAGAAGGAACCATCACAGGATTATAGCTCCAGTGAGATCCCTAAAGAATCTGCCAGGTATTGTTGAACCTGCCCTCCAACGCAACCATGTAGCGACGGACGTGCTCGTCCTCCTCGCTGACACGGTGACGTACCACCTCCGCGGTGTCCAGAAGCCTCGGCACCATCACTGGCCCACGCGACCGCCACCAAATAAGGATCGGGTCAACGACGGACTGACTCCTCACCAACCTACGCCCCCCCGGAAGGTAGCACCTCCCAATACTAGCCCGGCGGAGCCCAGTCCCGGACATGGCCCCTGTAATCAAGCAGGCCTCCTCCGCCGAGTCGGCGACGAGGATGCAGGATAGGCATCATCGACGTCGATGCGGGAATAAGAACTAAAAAAATAAACTAATTCTATCAATTTTCTTGCTAAGAATAAACTACTTCTATAGTAAAATAAAGTAGTTTTATTAAATAACTAGTTCAACTACTAAGCACTTACTATAAATAAAATAAAGTAGTACTTACTAAAAATAAACTACTTCTATAATAAAATAAAGTAGTTTTATTAACTCAACTAGTTCAACTACTAAGCACTTACTATAAATAAAATAAAGTAGTACTTACTAAAAATAAAATACTTCTATAGTAAAATAAAGTAGTTTTATTAAATCAACTAGTTCAACTACTAAGCACTTACTAATAACCTAAAATGCACTAAATCAACTAACCTTAAATGTAACTTTTGCAACACAATTTTTTTCTAAATATGCACATATATATATGAACATATACATAAATTGACAAAAACAATTATATGAACAAAAAAGAATCATACATCAATGCATACATATCCATGGATCATACATACATCTGCATATATATACATATACATACAACATCCATATATACATACATCAATGAACAAAAAAGTGTATGAAAAAAAGCACCACAAAGAGCAGGCCGGCCGGGGCGGCGGCGGCAGCGCGCGGCAGAGGGCGGCGGCTGTGGCGTGTGGCAGAGGGCGGCAAGCAGAGCAGGCAGGGTGGCGGCATGGGGGAAGGGAGGGCTCACTAGGCGGCGATGACGAGGCGCGACAGAGAGCGACGACGGCGAGGTTGGGGCAGAGGGTGGCGACGGTGAGGCTGGGGAAGAGGGCGGACACGTCATGGCAGGGGTGGCGCGGCGTAGTGACGACGTCAGGGCGGCGCGGGACGACGTCGGAGGCAGGGCGACGACGGCGACGGGCGCGGGCGACGGGGCAGAGGGCGGCGTCGGCGGCGGGAGAATGAGGAACTGAAACAAAAATTTCACAAGTGTTGTTTATATAGACGAAGCATTGGTCCCAGTTGGTGGCTAGAACTGGGACAAATGCCCCCCTTTAGTCCCGGTTGGTGCTACCAACCGGGACCAAAGGTCTCTTTTCAGCAGCCCAAAGGGCGGGAAGCAGGCCTTTGGTCCCGGTTGGTGGCACCAACCGGGACTAAAGGGCGGCATTGGTCCCGGTTGGTGCCACCAACCGGTACGAATGCCCCACTTTGGTATCGGTTGGTGCCACCAAACAGAACCAAAGGCCTCGTCCTGCCCATGGCCAAAACTTTAGTCCCACCTCGCTAGTTGAGAGGGGCGCGCAGTGGTTTATAAGCCCCACTGCCGCACCCCTCTCGAGCTCCTCTCGATTGCAGGCTTACGGGCCTAATTGTCACTGCTATGCCTGTTGGGCCTACCGGGCCTTCTGCGGGCCAGAATCCTGGCCCATGGTAGGGTTTCTAGTCGTCTTCAGGCCGTAGTGGCCCAGTAGGTGGCATTTTTTTATTTTTTCCAGTTTATTTTTTTTTGCATTTTTTTTGTTTTTTGCTTTATTTTCTTAGTTCCTTTTGCTTTTAGGTAATAAAAATTATAAATTTTCTGTTAGTGCCATTTGTTTTCCAATTTGAATAGTTTAAATTTGAATTTTTTGAAATTTGTGTGAATCACTAGTTTTTGAATAACTGTACTCTAAACATAGATTTTTGAGTGATTCTTTTTCCTGCTATTTAATATTACTGTGTTTTATCAATATATTCAAAAACATATTTTGTTATTTTAGTTTCTAACAAAAAAATCTTTATGATAATTCTTTTTGTTATTAAAGTTTCTAAAAAAAAATTATTTATAAAAATTCTTTTTTTCTTTTAATGTTTTGAACAGAAAATACTTTGATAATTTTAGTTGCATAAATTTTATCTAATTTTAGTTTCAATAATACTAGAGGTTTTTAAAAAGTTTGTTTTGTTTTTTACTTATTTATTACAGTTTATTTTGTTTCTACTTATTTATTTTCTTTTCTTTTTTGCTTCTTTTATTTATTTTATGGAAATTCTTTCTTTTTTGCTTTATTTATTTTATTTTGTTTCTACTTACTGTTGCTATTTTTATTTATTTTATTATAGTTTATTTATTCTAGATTATTAAAGTTTATTTTGTTTCTACTTATTTATTAATGTTTTTCTGTTTCTACTTATTTATTTTATTTTGTTTTTATTTATTTATTTTCTTTTCTTTATTTGCTTTTTTATTTATTTTATGAAAATTCTTTTTGCTTTTAATGTTTTACACATAAAAGCCCTCTCCCCTGGCTGGTTCATTGGTCCCGGTTTGTGGCTTGACCCGGTCCTAAAGACCTCCCTTTGGTCCCGGTTCAGGCCATCGGGGACCAATAGTGGTGGGCCAGGAGCGAGGCCCATTGGTCCGGGACCAAAGGGGCCAGACGAACCGGGACCAATGGCCCCACGAGGCCTGGCAGGCCCCCTGGCCTCACGAACCGGGACCAATGGGCCCATGGGTATCGGTTCGTGACCGAAATGGGACTAATGGGCTTATCTGGCCCGGACGTATGCCCTGTTTTCTACTAATGGGGCATCTCGAACGCCAACCCGTAAACCTCCCGCAACCGTTCGGACCGGGCTGTCCGAACCGCAGAAGCCATCCAACGCGGCCCTTTATCAGTCCGCAGAGCGGTCCGGATGCGATTTCTCCCGTAAATCGGAGACAAAAGTGGGGGAGATTTGCGGGAGTCCGAACCGATCCCAAGCCCGTTTTTGGCCGCCTTGGCCCACCAAAAAAAACTCAGCCCTCCCACGCGTTTTCAGTCAGCGCCGCTCAAGAGCGTCAGCGTCCGCATTCATGCCTGCCTAGAGTGGATGCGACCACTCACTGGTGTCGGCATTGAAGCGATGCGCGGGCCGAGAGAGGGCCGCTTGCGCCGCTTCCCGGTGCAGGCGACTGGCGCGCTCAAACGACACGACGGCCGCCGGTTCGTCCGTCTGCCGCTCGCATTGATGGCACGCGGTCCTGAGGTGTCTCCTCCGGCGGCACTCGTCAGCCCGTCTACCGCCCACCGGTGCTATATAAACTACTGCCCTGGTGCCTCGGCCATAGCCACAATCATCCCTCTCCACACCACTCCCCGCCATGGATCCCTCTGCGGCCAAAGCTCTCTTGGACAGGCTGACGTCGGAGCAGAAGAAGGCCATGACAGCCATTGTTGCCGACTAGCAGGCCGACAAGTAGCCAGAGGACGTGCAAATGAAGGACGCCTCAAGCCAGTGCCACCCTCTTCTTCCTCCACTGCACCCTCCTCCTCCGCGTCACCCTGACCATCGGCGAGGCCCGTGCCCATTATATGGACATGGTGCGGGAGGAGCAGTTCCGGGAAGCACAGGCGACGCCAACTACAACCACAGCCTCCTCCAGGAGCATCTGCAGGCGGAGGAGAAGGTCGCCACCGGCAGGGTGGTCGCAGCGGACGTGGACCTGGCGGAGCAGGAGGCGTTGCTCGAGTCCTACCACTCTGCCCGTGAGATCCGCCTCGCCCGCTGGCGGTAACGACAGCGGGTGGCGGAGGTAGCAGCCGCCGGCAAGGAGCGGGAGGACGACGCACGCGAGATATTGTTCGACGACACCGACAACGAGGAGGCCGCGCCCCGGCGCCATGGCCACGAAAAGGCCGGCACGTCCGTGGGGGCCGCCGGCAGCGAGGAAGAGTGGTGCACGGTAGGTCGCCGCCGCTCGGGTCCCAAAAAGGCCACCGCTCCTCCCTCTCCCGTCGGCACCAAGTTGGCAAGCTTGGTGGGCTTAGCATCGACGGCTAATTAGTCGCTTGGCGGCGACATCGAGATGGACAACTTCACTTTTCGGGGCTCCGGAGGCAGAGGTCACGGAGGCAGAGCTGGAAAAGGCGAAGCCTCCGTTCTTTTGGTTCATGGCTGGAGACGGAGACCGGACGACGGCCGATCATTTAGATTAGCCAGCCTAGGACCGCTTTCATGTATTTGTAATGAAATCCGTCATCTTTATATGAAATTTGGCATGGTTATATAAAATCAGGCCGTGTTTATATGAAATCCGCATTTATTTACATGAATTTCGTCCGATTGGTTTGAATTGTTGTGAAAATGTATGCGGCTAAAGTTCGATAGCTATCTCCCGCATCCATGTTCGCAGACTGGTCCCTCTCTGTTTGTGAACGGATGCGGGAGATTTTTTGCTGGTTGCCATTGGAGATGCCCTAAGCACAAGTCTTGCTATATGTCTTTGTGATAAAGCACTATCCATTTTTGTACAAGTGAATTGTGGGTCTGAGCTACTAATGAGCATGTCAAAAATATATAATTGAGCATCTGCTCCCCGGCCTGCTTATCTAGTACGTCCATATTCTTCGGGATATGTGTCAGCCGTTCCCGTAAGATGGTCATGCCATGATGGTTATATCGATTGGGTTAGCAGTACCTTCGCCCGTGATCTACCTACTGCATAGCTTAGGTCTGTGCCTGTGATAGGCCTACTCCTTGCAGACGTTTGGAATCTCGCAGAGACGCAGACCAAACGTCAAGCGAGCGTGCGCGCAGGTGGTTGCGGCCGCGATTGTATACTGTATGAGTTTCTTGGCACAAAAGATCAGACTACTCGCCTGATCAGATACCGAGACTGGATGTATCGACTTTGCAGCACGCGGACAGATAAAGTGGATTCCATGCAAAACCATCCCATGCAAAAGAGCTGGTCACTGGGTGACAAATTTTCTTTAATTAGGTGTGTGCTGCATAAATCAAGTGAATAAGAGCAACTCCAACTAGGCGACCAAACGGACGCACACTTTGTGCATTTTTCGTCCGTTTCGGTTGTCCAGATGAAAATGCGCCTCCGCTTTTTAAAATGGATTGGCAGATGCGCCCAACGAAAGGTGGACCCATTTATGCCGATATGGCCGAAACTGACTGATTAAAAATAATTATACATAAATGGCCGGTCAAACGCCTGTTAAAGTTCACTTAAACAATTGGAAAATTGAAAAAAAAATAAGTTGCCCGCACGCTGCCCTAGTAAACCGCCTTGCCCTTGCCCTTGCCCTTGTCGTCGTCGTCCTCGCCGTCGGTGAGGTCAATGAAGACGGGGGAGGCCCAGCCCAACTGAACGCGGCTTGATAGGCCGCAGCCTCCTCCGGCGTCTGCTATGACGGCGGCATAGCGACGAGGCGGGCGCGCTCCTCCTCCTCCTCGAGCAGCAGAGCTTCCTCGACACGGCGTAGCATCTCCTCATATTACATCTGCCGCTCGCTGTCGGCCCACTTCTCGGCGAGCCAGTGCGCCTTCCAGCGCTCAAGGTGGGCCGCCTCTTCTTCCGGCATGGCGGCGTAGTGGCAGGGAGGCCCGCTCACCCACTCGCAGTACTGGCCGATCCACAAATAGGACTCCTCCGGCCAAGTGGGGGGTGGCGGTGAACGCTTGCGTGTGGGAGTTTGCTCACGCTCCGGTTCGGGCTTGGACTCGTCGAGGGGTGGTGCCGAGGGCGGCGGCGACACAAACAAGGGCGCCTGGCCGGAGTCACCCACCGCGGACAAAGCAATGGCTGGCTCCAGCCCATCCCAATGGGCGTCCTCCTCGAGCCAGCTCGCCTCTAGCGCGTGCTGAAGTGCCTCCTCGAGGGCGGTTTGGTACTCCGCCTCCTCTTCCTCCAGCTCTACCCGCAGGGGTGGCGGCGAACGGTTGTGGTTGATGTGGACGTCGCGCCGTCGTTGCTCCTCGTGCTCGAGGGCAAACCAGGCCTCCCAGTTTGGAGAGTCTGCGGCGTACTTGGGCATCTGCCGCTGCGCCGGCGTGAGCTGCGCCCACTGCCTGCGCACCTCCTCATCGTGCGCCCACTGTGTCCGCGAAACCGTCGGCACCGGGATCCGCTGCGGATCAAGGTAGCAGTGGTGCAGCGGCGTCACGTCGAGGTAAGGCAGCGGCTGCCTGTACTCACAGTGCCCCCGCGCTTGGTGCACCGGGATGTGCAGACAATGCCGACCTGGGCGGTCAAGCACCGGCGGCGGAAGAGCACGGGAGGATGAGGCGCCGGGGGTGCCCTTACCTTTCCCGATGTCGGAGCTGTTGCCGAATAGGCCCATGGCTAGGGTTTTGGGTTGTCGCCGGTGAGGAAGCAAGAAGGTGGTGGGGGGACAGATGTGGACGGAAGTGGATGAGGAAGGCCACCCCGCACGCGGGTGTTAAAAACGACGCTTGCACTGCCTAACTAGTGGGCCCAATGTCGGTGGTCGTCATAAATTAGACGGTGGGCGGTAGATGCCTTACTCTGGCATCTTGTCCGCGGACCACGTCCGGACACAAAAACGGACATGTAGAGGAGGTATTTGCGTGTCAGCATTGGAGATGACATAAAAGCAAGGGCCGACCCAATTTGTCCATGGTATCTATTTGGGTCAAAACGGACAAAAGAATCGGCCCAACGCAAATACCTTGGATCCATTTTATTTTATGTCTGTTTTGTGTCCATTCAGATACATTTCAGTCCTAAATTTGGGTCACATTTGGATCGAAGATGGATACAAAGCGGATATTTCTTGTGTCATCTTCGTCCGCCACATGCGACGCCTGGCCCATTGTCACAGACCCCACCTCTCTCTACTCCTCTTTCTCTGCCCATCCCACGATGCCACTGTGCACCCAAGCCGGCGGCTGACCTCGCCTCGCCTCCCATGCGTCGGGGCCGCTGCTGCTATTGGAGTGGGAGCGCCGCCGCCCCCGCGCCGCGCTCGGCCTCGCCTCCGCCGCACCGGGCCGGCGTTCCTGGCCGCGTCCGGCCTCGTTGAGTGCGCACGGTGGCCATGGCCCATGGGTGGCTGCAACACGGGCAGGCGCGCGAGAATGCGACACGGTGACTAATGTGCCTAGCACATTTGCAGCCGATTCAGGTTGGATAATGTACCTGGCACAGTTGCAGATGTCTGGCAATCATGTGACCGTGGAGTATGGTACAGTCACGTGCCATGTACAAAGCACAAGACAGAGACGGGTGCCATGTACAAGGCACAGGATGCAGACGCGCTGAGGGGTTTCATCTCTGAAATGGTGCGTGCGAGGCACATGAACTGCTTGCATGTGCCAGGCACATGAGGCGTATTAGGACAACCGGGAGGGGGAGGTGGGTGGCGATGGTGTGATCTATCAATGGTGAACACAGAACATGCTTTGTGATCCTGTAACACGAATTGCTGACGTTGAAGTTCAGTGTTCACTTCCAATCATGTTATTGCGCAAGTAAAATCCAACATGAATTACTCAAATTTATAGCAGATTTTTCAAGGCGGACCTCATGACCATTATTCCATTAGTAAAACCGTGCCAACCAAACTTAGATCGAAATTGCTCCATGCACGACACAAGTGGCCGATCTATGCACGACACGTAAATCCAGCGGCCGACGCCCTTCTCAATCAACGTTTGTCCGGCCAGATTTAATCCATCGTCTGTGCATCGTCCAATTTCATCGTGTGTGTAGCAAGACTCAACTTAGATATAGTCACTGGAGTTGCATAGGTCGAAACTTACACATAGTAACAGACCACACCGAAAGCGCTGCAAGTCCTTGAATGTCAAGGTTCACAAAAGAGCTGTAACCATTCATCTTGTGTACAAAGATGCAACATACATTTTCCAATGTACCGAATGCACATCTAATCATCTTTCTCATCTCCGGATATTCCAACTGATGTATCCCCCTGGTGTACACACACTGGTCGATGAGCTCGCGCTTCATGAGGGATAGGCCATTCGAAGCTGACCAAAACCACAATTTTATAAGCCAACACAAATTATTCAGCGAATTTAAAATGCTCAACAAAGAGAGATAACACAGAATTGCAGATACCATGCGTTAATCTTACCAATAAAAGGAAGTGGCGTTTGCCTTATGCCATCCCTCTCCACATCCACAAAACATCTTTCATCACCACGAGGGAGGCAGATTGTACACCATGTCACCAGGCCGCGCGCAATGTGTACTCATCAAGAAACCTCTACTAGCCAGGTCCATGAATCCTGGTCCTCCTATCTCCATGAATCCTGGTTACAAAGATTGTCTTACCCAAGGGCGAATCTACTAGGGGGGCTTTAACAGGCTCAAGCCCCCCCTTCAGTGCTGTAAAATTTGTATTTACTACTAGTTTTAAGGCCCAGCCCAGCTACTTGCAGGCTCAATCCAACACATATTTGCATGACCCAGGCAGCCCAGCCCCCCCTCCATTATTTTCTAGATTCGCCACTGGTCTTACCCATAGGCTTATTCTCTCTTTTACATCAACGGATTGCAAATGTTCAATATATGCCCCAAGCACTTGCCTGTTGCAGCCTTGGACAAATGCAAAAAGTTGTGATCCAAACATGGCAGATTGTCAAACGTATCATAGAAGCCTTATAATGTCGAAAATAATGGAGCAATGACATGATAATAGCATCTTACAGCTTCGAACCAATAGAAAGTTGTCATCGGAACTGAAACGTGGCAAGATGATCCTTCGACAACTCCACACACAGCAGGCAGGTTTTTGCAATCGAGACACTCCATGGCCTACATGTCAAGAAACAAAAAATAAGCGACATCGCTCCGATAGATGTTTATACCCTGTCCCGACAAATTACCACGTACAACAACAAATTGTTAGACCACGCCTACCATTTTTTTTTCATAATCTAATATCTGTGCTACCGCATGTACATACTCACATCAGTTTTACATATGCGTGCGTGCTCCAGATTATTGAATGCCACAATAAGACAATGGGGAGGAAAAAAATGCATGAAATTGAGATTTTCACTCATTCAGCATGATCTAGAGTTGCAGCCATTAATATACAGCATGATCCATAGCCCATTGACGGCCAACGGCAGAGCAGCCCGAAACATAGGTACGCTTGTAAACGCAAACAGCATCCGGAATAACCCACTGTTGTGCACAGGCGATAGTATTTGAATACATTAAAAGAGTTTTGTGCAGCGTAAACATATCAAACTATGCCCAGATTTAGCTGACGCGAGATATCAAGAAGCAAGCTGAGCCAACACATCCCTTTATATCCCAGACCACGCGGAAAAATCGAACCGATACACAATCCGTTCTGCAACATGGATGAAATGAGTATGCGTTTTGTTGTCGAACTGCGCAATCCGCAATAATACGCCTCATTCCAGGGGGAGACGATGGGATATAGCGTGGATTCATGAAATAAATGTGGCTAAAGAAGCGCCACACCGGCCCCTAAATCCAGCGCCATAACCCATCTCCCCTTACCACCCCTGCTCATAGATCTAAAGGTAAGAAACTATCACACAGACCTAGAAGCTATCGGATCTTGGATGGAAAGATAATGCTAGGATTTCGGTTTGAGAAGCAATAATATGTATTTTTCTGTTTGGAGAAAACTCTCGGATATAGCGGAGGAGGAGGGGATGGCGCATACATGGGACCCGGGCGAAACGAGATCTTCGCGTTCCAGCCGTGAGTCCTGTATCTGAATCCGCCCAGCTGCCGTCGATGGATGAAGAGAAGTTCTTGAGAAACAGGAATGAGCAGACGCTCGGCGTCCCACCATTACTACTCGCATCTAGGATGTGCGCAGCATTTGGGATGCTTGAGTGCCCCTTTAAATCCGCCTCCAACGACACCCCTCTATCTATGAACCCGCTTGAAAAGATTGGATTGCCGGCGGTGAAATTGGATCTGTGGCCCTGCACACAAGCCATATGCAAAGGGGATTCAGAGTCTCGCATGGGAAAAATAGATTTATTAGAGGCCACCTCATACGGGCGATGCGAACAGTAGTGTAGTTTGCGATTAGTGTGAACCCATCGCCGTCCGCCGGAGTGGTTTCCAGGCGGCCGAGCGCTGGCGCAATCGAATCTCCGGCTTCCGCTCCATCCATTGAAAGATGAGTCGAAAAACGAGCAGTATGGTCTATGGTGTGTAGTGAGTGTCGCGGGTCGTAGTCACGGGTGCGCGTCGGTATGCAGGGCAGTGGAAGACAAAAAATCGACAGAGCCTACGATGGAGCAGTACCCCTAGGACGTCCTAGTTGGCCGTAACAGCCACCTGCCACGGTAACAAGTACGATAAAACTGGATTCCGTGATGGGCATCTCGAAGTATAGTGCACAGATTCAACCGCTGGGATAGCATGGCCCCAGTGCAGATGCTCAGAAAATCCGCGTCCATGAGCATGTACACGGTTGAAATCAGGGAAGAAAGCAGCCATGCATATGAGACAAAAATGAAAGTCACCGCAGAGATTCCTCTAAGGCGATGGATCAACTGGTCCTAGTTGGAGTGATAGCGTTATATCGGATTTGCATGTGAAAGTATACATGATTTGAAGATTTATCAACACAATGAGTTTTTGCTGTTTGCTCCACCTCAGACTTTTCATTGCATATGTTAAGTTATTACATCTATCCGAAGGAAGTCTTTAGCACAGAGATAGAACTCGATGGAGTCCGGATTTGAGAACGTCGACACCTTGTATGCATATCTGAATCAGTTCCAAACGCAGTGTTTTTTATTGGGTTTTTTTTCTTAGAAAAGGAGGATGACCTCCAGCCTCTGCATCTGGGAGATGCATACGACCACTTTATTGATTATTCTCGAGGACCTTACAAAGTATTACAACAATGTGCCTGAATCCATAATCTTGGCAACATATGCTGCTACTCCTATCCAAAATGATGAAGGGGTGCTAGCTGGGCCACTACCCAAACCACTCAGCTAAGCCTAACATCAAAAGCCGGAAGCCGAAACTCATTCGGAGGCCCCAGCCGAGCCACATACCGGGTCTGGGGCACAATCCGGTCAGACGCACTCGTGTGTCGTCGCCGCCATCTTCCACAGGTCTTCAGATCATATTGAGCCTTCTATCTTGTCTGGCCACTCAGCCATCGACGTCACCATGACGCCAGACAGCAACCTCCTCCTGCGCGAGCCCATCTCCGCACATCGGACGCCAAGTCTCCACAGCGCCATGCCATCGATCTCCGCCGTCATCAAAGTGTGAGATGAAACACCGCTCCACCATCCCTCCAGCCAGCACTTGCTCCAAGACGATGCCCCCAGAAGGGTAAGCGATAGAACGCCATCATCATCCGATCCGGAAGACCCAGATCTGGGGTTTCCCCCTGAGCACCCCGAACCTGATGGTGCAGACTGCCGACGATGCCTCGACCATCGGCAGTAGCTCCACCAGACGAGCGTCGCCTACGTCGCCGCAGCCTCCAAGATGAAGCTGACCAGAATGCATGTGTCGACACCGAACCGCCGCCACTTCCACCGCCACTTGAGCAGCCCCCGAGCAACGCCTCAGGAAGGAGCACGGCACCGTGGTATCGTCGTCGCTTGGAACCGAAGGTTCTGAGGTTTTCACATGAGCTCCTGGGAGGGGTGGAAGGAAGGAGGTCCTCTCCGAAGCCTCCAACGAGGGAAGCAAGACCCAAAGGCACTGCCATCGGAGTGGCCGCCACGCTGGCCAAGAGAGTCCCCCGGAACCCTTCCAGCCACCGGATCTGCAAGGCCAGCACCAAGAACGGTGACCGAAGCCACCAAGGGCCGGATCCGCTGCAGATCGGAGTAGATCGGGGTCGAGGACGAACATCACCATAGCCACCAACATCCAGCGAGGAACCGCCACCGCAGCCGAAGCCCACCACCTCCCCGCCATCCACATGGCCAGGGAATTGGTCCACCTATCCACGTGCGGCGCCGCTCGCCGCCAAGCTGCGCCACGTGCCACCAGCCATGGCCGCCGCCATGGATCCGAGCCGCAGGTGGGCCGCCAGCAGTGGGGCCCCATGGGCACACCAGATCCGGGCCACCAGAGCCACGACGCGGCATCCAGGCGCCAGATCCAGATCCCCGGCGCGCGAGCACGGCGCCTCCCAGCGCAGCCAAGCCCGCCACAGTGCGCGCCCTCGACGCCAGAGCCGCGTGGGCTGGAGACCTCGTGCGCCCACGGCTCCTACGCCGCGACCATGGCGTGCCGAGCAGCGTCGGCCCGCGCACAGCCACACGCCGCAGCGCCTCGCGCCAGCCTCGTCCGCTTGGCACAGCTGCCCCACGCAGCCCACCTCGCGAGCGGGAGTGGAAGAGCACGCCGCCGCCGACACCACACGGGCTTTGCCCGGGCAGCGCTCGCCAGCGGCGGTGGGGAAATAGGGGGGATGGGTGGCGGCGGTGCCCGGCGGCTAGGGTTAGCGCCCGGGCCGCTCGCGGGGAGCGACACGGGGCTCCTCCACTGCCTCTTAAAAATGGGGGGTGAGACAGAGAGTGATTGGCAAAGCACCAGGATGACAAAGTTGCCAGTCTTTGCCTCGATTTGATCAATTCGCTAGCATTAAATATATTCTGTTGATATTTGTTGCTTCAATCTTCTATTCCCTCCATTTCAAAATAAATGTTGTTTGTTTCAGTTTAAATTTAAAGTAAAACCCCAATACTTATTTTGGAACGAATAGACTAGGTAGGCTTTGTATACAAAAGATGAGGAGTAGAAATAGAATCAAGTGTCCCACAAAATAAAACTGACATACACAAGTGACTTGGGAAAAAGCCTTCTTCCTCTCCATCTTCACTGCCGAGACTATGGATTCGCCTCCCATCCGCCTGTCGCCCCGTGGCCGGTGGCGGGGATAAGATTTCTGGAGCCTCGGCTCCGGCTAGTAGATAGGTAGGGTTTTAGTCCTTGTAGGGCGGCGTTTGGACGGATGACGGCGCTCTTTCTTCGAGTTAGTCTTTCAGACTCCGATCCTCCTCAAGTTTGTTCGTTGGACGGATTAGACAGAGCTCCGACGTAGATTCCTGCCAGCTCCTTGGGGCGGGGTTAGGATTTCTCACCGTGCGTACGCGACGGCGATATTTGGTGTCAGATTCTTCAGATCGATTCAAAAATTCAGTTGTGACGATTGCGGCTCCGGGGTGCTAGTCCGTAGGGGCACGTGCACAAAGACTTTCCAGCTGTCATCGACAAGGTCAGGCCGGCTCCAGTATGGGAGCGGTGCCAACAGCTTATTCTGACCGCGGCAATGGTTGTTCGGTGGTCCATGAACCTCGATGTAATTTTTATTATGTTTGATGTGTTTTATACTTCGGTGAATCTTTATAATAGATCTGATTTTTTTCGAAGAAAAAAAATGTCCTGAAAAAAAATCAAGTGTCCCTAACATGGTGTAGATTACGGAATTTGATCAGCCAAACTTTAGGGAAAACCCTCTCTCCCTCTCTCCAAAAACGAAGCCAGCTAGACTACGATTTGTACGGCCCACGTATATCCCAGATACCCGCACCTTCGTCTTTCCCCCGCCCGCATCGCCGCCGCGCACACAAACCCTAGCTGGCCGTTCGCAGTTCGCGTGGTGCGTAGCACCCATTGACGAGTCTCTTAGTCTCCCCTCCTCCGTACCGGTCGATCTGTAGTTTCGCCGGCGATGAAAGCCCGGATCTCCAAGAAGAAGAAGAGAGACACGGAGAGGAGCCCGTTCTCCCGGCTCTCCGACGATCTCCTCGTCGAGATCATCTCGCGCGTGCCCTTCAAGGCCACCCGTTGCTGCAAGTGCGTCTGCAGGCGATGGCGCGACTTCGTCTCCCACCCCGACCACCGGAAGAAACTGCCCCGGTCGACCCTCGCCGGCTTCTTCTACAAAACCGGCAATCTGTGTGCCCGAATTATGGACCGTCATTACAGAAGCCTAACAGGGAAGTGGTGCCCTGGCATCGACCCCTACTTCTCGTTCCTGCCCAAACACAGACTCTGTGACATTCACATTGACATGTTGGACTGCTGCAATGGCCTCTTTCTCTGCCGACGACAGAATACCGATTATTGGAGGACAACGGATTACGTGGTGTGCAATCCGGCCACTGAGGAATGGGTTGCCGTGCCTGGCACCGACAGGTCCAGCGAGGTGCGGGTCGCTCGCCTGGGGTTCGACCCGGCCGTCTCCTCCCACTTCCATGTACTTGAGTTTGCACCGGCGGATGATGATACACACGTCAGACCATTGGGGATCTACTCTTCCCAAGCTAGAGTCTGGACACATCGGAGCGATTGGGAGTGTCCAATCGATATAGACAGGTATTCATGTAGCACATTTTTCAGAGGTGTGCTGTATTTATCTTCCTATGAAGATAAGGTTGTAGCTGTCGAAATGGAGGGAAATTGCAGGGTCATTCGTATTCCTACGTCACATGATTCTTGTGTTGCTCGTGAAGTTTATGTGTCACAGGGACAATTGTATTTTGTAATTTCCAGTGAGTCTGAACTGTCAATGTGGGCTCTTGAAGATTCTACTAGTACTGAAAATTGGACCTTGAAGCACAATGTCAGCAGGCTGCAATTGTTTGGAGCAGGGGATCCATCTTATGATCTGTACTACGATGTTATCATCCACCCAGAATACAAGGTTATATTCATACTATTTACAAGAAGAATCTCGACATGCATATCATTTACGAAAGTAATGTCATACGACATGGATTCTAGGGAGCTGCATTCTGTAGGCGATCTTGGATATGACTGCAAGAGTCCTTATCTTTCATATGTTCCTTTGTTCTCACATTCATTCATTCGCTGATGAGCACTAGAAATCTAAATTGTGTAGTGCTGATGAGCACTAGAAATCTAAATTGTGTAGTGCTGATTCACAACGGTGTATTAGTTTTTTTGCCAACAGAATGTCATGTATCTTTTTTATGAACAGGATGCCGTGTATCTTTCCTTTTTATGATATTTGTGTTAGTTCTTGAACCCAACCAGCTCGGACTTGGCTAGGCCTTTTATGATGTTGTTATGACCGGTTTAGCTTATAACCGGAGGAGGCCCACCAGGCAGTAGTTAGGGGCTTGGCCCACAAGTTATCTTAAGCTATTCATATTGAGGTTATAAATAGTAGATGTAAAACACTTTTGAGATCAAGCAATAAGAATATTATTATTCTTGTTGCCCGGCTCCCAGAGGAGCCGGAACCCTAGCCGCCGCCACCATCTCCCTCCTACGCGCCGGCGCCCAGCCGCCGGCGCGCCCGCTCATCACCTCGCCCCGCTCCATCCTTTTCCTACAACCTCCGGAGCAGGTCTGGTAGGATCCCTGGTTCTACCAATTTGGTATCCAGAGACTCCGGTTCGGTCATGTCTTCTCCATCACCCACGCCGCCGTTGCCCTCCGGCACCACCACCTCGTTGTCCCCCCCCCCTCGATGACCACCAACGGAGCTCGGACGCTGCAGGGGCCGAGCGCCACCGCGGGTGCCCCAATGCCGTCGGCCCCAACGCCGCCGGCTCAAGTCACCCCCGCGCCACCGCCGACCGCCGTCTTCACGCCGGAGCAGATGACCACCGTGCTGCAGCACCTAATGACGGCAGTCCAGGGCCTCCAGATACACATGGCGGGGCCCTACGCTCCACCGCCGGCTGCGTCGATCGCCGCCTACGGCCATCCCGCGCTGCCATGGCCGTCCTAGGGCGCCTCCACGGGCGGCGGCTTTCCGCTGCTGCAGCTTCCGGCGGGCCACCCAGTGGGCCGCCATCACCGCTGCTGCTTCCTCCCCAACCGGCCGCAGGCCACCCCAGCGGGCCGCCATCACCGCTGCTGCTTCCTCCCCAACCGGCCACGGGCCCTCTCTAGCCGCAGTGGCCCACCACGGCAATAGCAGCACTCGTCGCGCCTCCACCGCCGCTGATGCAACCCCTCGCGCCACCCCTACCCAGCTCGGGGGTGCCCTCGCAGGTCGTCCTTCCCATCAATCAGGTCCGGTTCCCGCCCTCTCCGTCACCAATACCAGCGTGGGCGGATGGATCTTCACCACCGTCGGTCTACACCGCGACGCCCGCTCAGCCGACCCTGTTCCCGCAGTTTGGCGGGCCATCCGGCTCCACAGGTCGCTACCCGGAGTACCCTGACCAGGCGCCACCTGCCGCCCTGCTCCGCTCCTCCGAGCTAGTTCGACATGGCGCTTCGGCACACACACCGCCGCAGTTCGGCAAAATCGACTTTGCCACCTATGATGGCACGGAGGACCCCCTAAATTGGCTCAACCAGTGCGGCCAGTTCTTTCGCGGGCAGCGAACCCTCGCATCAAAGCGTACCTGGCTCGCCTCCTACCACCTCCGCGGCGCGGCACAGACATGGTATTACGCCCTCGAGCAGGACGAGGGAGGCATGTCCCCTTGGGAGCGCTTCCGTGAGCTCTGCCTCCTTCGCTTTGGGCCTCCAGTTCGCGGGAGCCGCTTGGCGGAGCTCGGTCGCCTTCCCTTCACCTCCACGGTGCAGGACTTCACCGACCACTTCCAGGCCCTGGCGTGCCATGCTTCGGGCGTGACGGCGCAGCAGCGGGCCGACCTCTTCATCGGGGGCCTTCCGGATCACATCCGCGTGGACGTGGAGCTTCGTGGACCTCAGGATCTCCAAACGGCCATGTACTACACCCGCGCCTTCGAGTGTCGCGCCCAGGCTATGCAACAGGCAAGCCCCGGCTCGAGGAGGTCGACAGGCCACCCGGCAGACCCCGACACCGGGCCGGCCAACCCCAGCCGCTCCGACGACTACCACCCCGGTCGTGACGCGGCCCTTCCGTCGGCTTTCTCCGACGGAGCAGATGGAGCGGCGGCGCCAGGGCCTCTGCTTTAACTGCGACGAGCCCTATATGCCGAGCCATGTCTGCCCTTGCCTCTAAAACTTGGAGACGGCCAACTACATCGAGGAGGACACCCTGACCGACGGGGCCGACGCACTGCCACCCCCAGCGGCTGCGGAGGCCGCACCCGCCGCCGCCTCAGCGACAACACTCGTGGTCTCTCTCCACGCGCTGGCGGGCATCCGCGACGAGCGGACCATGCTGTTTCCTGTGATGATCCACGACGAGTGCTTGGTGGCCTTGGTGGACATAGGCTCCACCCATAACTTCCTCCCCGAGGCTACCATGCAGCGCTTAGCACTTCAGCCGACGGGCGGAGAGCAACTTCGGGTCATGGTGGCCAACGGCGATCATCTCCGGTGTCATGGACTCGCCCGGGACGTTCCCATCACCATTGGTGACAAACACTTCTCTATTACATGTGCGAGCATCAACTTGGGCTGCTTTAACTTCATCCTTGGCGTCGACTTTCTTCGGACCCTCGGTCCCATCCTTTGGGACTTCGACACTCTCACGATGACCTTCTGGCGACTGGGCCTCCGCATCCGGTGGGACGGCATTGGGGCACCGCTCCGGCGACACCGCAGCTCCAGCTGGCTGCGGCAACCTCTGAGGCCGAGCATCCCCTACTGGATTACCTCCTACAACAGCACATCGACCTCTTCGACGAACCACAGGGCCTGCCATCGGCCAGGGTGTATGATCACCGTATTCATCTACTGCCGGGCTCCGCACCGGTGGTGGTTCGTCCTTACCTCTATCCGCAGCTGCAGAAGGACGAGTTGGAGCGGCAGTGTGCACTCAGGCTCGCCGCAGGCATCATTCGGATCTCCACGTCGCCATTCACAGCGCCAGTCCTCCTCGTCCGCAAGTCGGACGACACGTGGCGCTTCTGCTTTGACTACCTCACCCTTAATGCGCTCACACTCAAGGATAAGTTTCCTATTCCGATGGTCGATGAGCTACTGGACGAGCTCCATGGGGCGCGCTTCTTCACCAAGCTCGATCTCCGGTCGGGGTACCACCAGGTGCGCATGCACCTGGACGACATCGCCAAGACGGCATTCCGGACTCACCACAGCCACCTCGAGTTCTTGGTGATGCCCTTTGGCCTCGCCAACGCGCCGGCAACCTTCCAGGCCCTGATGAACGACGTCCTCCGTCCCTACTTACGTCGGTTTGTGCTTGTTTTTTTTTTGATGACATTTTTATCTACAGCGCCTCATGGGCGGAGCACCTCCAGCACGTCGCCATCGTCTTCAACGAGCTTCGGGCGCATCATCTTCATTTTAAGCGCTTGAAGTGCTTGTTCGGGACGCCTTCAGTCGCCTACCTCGGCCACATCATTTCGGCTGATGGGGTTGCTATGGATGCCAACAAGGTGGCGGCCGTCGCTGCCTGGCAGACGCCGCACTCATCACGGGCTCTTCGCGGTTTTCTCGGCCTCGCGGGCTACTACCGGAAGTTTATCCGGGAGTTCGGCCTCATCGCATCGCCCCTCACGCGTTTGCTGCGTCGCGACGCCTTCGCCTAGGACGACGAGGCGGCGACAGCATTCGAGGCCCTCAAGGGGGCCCTCATGACGGGTCCCGTTCTTCAGATGCCGTACTTTGACCGCCCATTCATGGTGGACTGTGATGCCTCGGGTGCGGGGTTCGGCGCCGTGCTTCATCAGGGCGATGGGCCTCTCGCCTTCTTCAGCTGTCCCTTTGCTCCGCGCCATCTTAAGCTTGCGGCATACGAGTGGGAGCTCATTGGCTTGGTACAGGCCTTATGCCATTGGCGGCCCTATTTGTGGGGTCGGCCATTCCGCATTCACACGGACCACTACAGCCTCAAGTTATTGCTGGACCAGAGGCTCTCGACCGTGCCACAACATCAGTGGATTAGCAAGCTTTTCGGCTTCGACTTCTCCGTCGAGTATCGCCCGGGTCGTCTTAATACTGTGGCCGACGCCGACCTGGACTCCACCGTAGGCGACTCTGAGGGGGCGGCGCGGTGCATCCGCTCTAGGTCGACCTTCGGCCTCTTCGACGACATTCGCCGGGCGACGGCGATCGCCGCCGACGCCATCCTTCTTCAGCAGCAGCTGGCGGCCGGCGACCTGGAGGAGCCTTGGCGCTTCACCGATGGCCTGCTCCTCCATGGGCGCCATGTCTTCGTACTGGCGCATGATGATCTTCGTCACCAGGTGTTGCTGCTCGCCCACTCGGTTGCCCATGAGGGTGTGCAGAAAACCCTCCACCGCCTCCGCGCCGGCTTCTACATTCCTGGTGATCGAGCCCTGGTCCATGACTGGGTACGGTCTTGTATGACATGCCAGCGCAACAAGACAGAGACATTACGGCCAGCTGGTCTCCTTCAGCCCTTGGAGGTGCCGTCTCAGGTCTGGGCAGATATATCCATGGACTTCATTGAGGGCCTCCCCAAGGTGGGCGGCAAATCGGTCATTCTCACGGTGGTCGACCGCTTCTCCAAGTATGCTCACTTCATCGCGTTGGGGCATCCGTATACCGCCGCGTCCGTGGCTCCTGCCTTCTTTGACGACATCGTCCGTCTTCACGGTTTCCCCTCTTTGATCGTCAGTGACCGGGACCCGGTGTTCAGGGCCATGTCTGGCGCGACCTCTTCAGGATGGCAGGCGTCAAGCTCTACCTGAGCACGACCTTCCACCCGCAGACGGACGTCCAATCCGAGGTGGTTAACAAGGTGATTGCCATGTATTTGCACTGTGTTACAGGTGATCGCCCTCGGGCCTGGGTGGATTGGCTCGCTTGGGCAGAGTACTGCTACAACACCTCCTATCACTCCGCCCTGCGTGCTACGCCATTTGAGGTGGTCTACGGCCGGCCGCCCCCGCCTATCTTTCCGGTGGACCCGACGACGGCTCGGACAGAGGCAGCAGGCAACCTAATCCGCACCTGTGACGAGATGCTTGTGTTGGAAATATGCCCTAGAGGAAATAATAAAAGGATTATTATTATATTTCCTTGTTCATGATAATTGTCTTTTATTCATGCTATAATTGTATTATCCGAAAATCGTAATACACGTGTGAATACATAGACCACAATATGTCCCTAGTGAGCCTCTAGTTGACTAGCTCGTTGATCAACAGATAGTCATGGTTTCCTGACTATGGACATTGGATGTCATTGATAACGGGATCACATCATTAAGAGAATGATGTGATGGACAAGACCCAATCCTAAGCATAACACAAAGATCGTGTAGTTCGTTTGCTAGAGCTTTTCCAATGTCAAGTATCTTTTCTTAGACCATGAGATCGTGTAACTCCCGGATACCGTAGGAGTGCTTTGGGTGTACCAAACGTCACAACGTAACTGGGTGGCTATAAAGGTGCACTACAGGTATCTCCAAAAGTGTCTGTTGGGTTGACACGGATCGAGACTGGGATTTGTCACTCCGTATGACAAAGAGGTATCTCTGGGCCCACTCGGTAATGCATCATCATAATGAGCTCAAAGTGACCAAGTGTCTGGTCACGGGATCATGCATTACGGTACAAGTAAAGTGACTTGCCGGTAACGAGATTGAACGAGGTATTGGGATACCGACGATCGAATCTCGGGCAAGTAACGTACCGATTGACAAAGGGAATTGTATACGGGGTTGCTTAAATCCTCGACATCGTGGTTCATCCGATGAGATCATCGAGGAGTATGTGGGAGCCAACATGGGTATCCAGATCCCGCTGTTGGTTATTGACCGGAGAGCCGTCTCGGTCATGTCTACATGTCTCCCGAACCCGTAGGGTCTACACACTTAAGGTTCGGTGACGCTAGGGTTGTATGAATATGAGTATGCAGCAAACCAAAAGTTGTTCGGAGTCCCGGATGAGATCCCGGACGTCACGAGGAGTTTCGGAATGGTCCGGAGGTAAAGAATTATATATGAGAAGTCGAGTTTCGGCCATCGGGAAAGTTTCGAGGGTCACCGGTATTGTACCGGGACCACCGGAAGGGTCCCGGGGGTCCACCGGGTGGGGCCACCCATCCCGGAGGGCCCCATGGGCTGAAGTGGGAGGGGAACCAGCCCTTGGTGGGCTGGTGCGCCCCCCTGGCCCCCCTCTGCGCCTAGGGTTGGGAACCCTAGGGGAGGGGGCGCCTCCACTTGCTTTGGGGGGCACTCCCCCCTGGCCGCCATCCCCCTTGGGAGATCCCATCTCCAGGGCCGGCGCCCCCCCTGGGGTCCCTATATAAAGAGGGGGGTGGGAGGGCAGCCGCACCCTGACATCTGGCGCCTCCCTACCCCCCTTGCTACACCTCCTCCTCCCGTAGTCGCTTGGCGAAGCCCTGCCGGAACCCTGCTGCATCCACCACCACGCCGTCGTGCTGCTGGATCTTCATCAACCTCTCCTTCCCCCTTGCTGGATCAAGAAGGAGGAGACATCACGCTGACCGTACGTGTGTTGAACGCGGAGGTGCCGTCCGTTCGGCGCTAGGATCTCCGGTGATTTGGATCACGACGAGTACGACTCCCTCAATCCCGTTCTCTTGAACGCTTCCGCTCGCGATCTACAAGGGTATGTAGATGCACTCCTCTCTCTCATTGCTAGATGAACTCATAGATTGATCTTGGTGAACGTAGGAATTTTTTTATTTTATGCAACGTTCCCCAACAGCTTGCGGAGGTCTGTCAGCGTCTCATTCAGGCCCAGCAGCTGGCCAAGCATTACTATGACGGCCACCATCGCGAGGCGGAGTTCGCGGTGGGTGATTGGGTGTGGTTGCATCTTCTCCATCGCTCTACGTAGTCACTGGACCCGCGCGCGAAGCGCAAGCTCGGGCCTCGCTACGTCGGGCCCTTCGCCGTCTTGGAGCGCATTGGACAGGTGGCCTACCACCTTTAGCTTCCGGCCGATGCTCGCATCCACGACGTCTTCCATGTGGGGCTGCTCAAGCCTTTCCGTGGGGACCCTCCTGCAGGCCCTTCCGCGCTTCCTCCGACCTTCGATGGACGCCTTCTTCCAGAACCGGAGAAGGTGTTGCAGGCACAGCTCCGTCGCGGAGTGTGGTTCGTCTTGATCCAGTGGACGGGCCTTCCGGCGAGGAGGCTACTTGGGAGCAGCGTGACGACTTCCGCCAACACTACCCAGACTTCCAGCTCGAGGACAAGCTGTTTGCGCAGGCAGGGAGAGATGTTATGACCGGTTTAGCTTATAACCGGAGGAGGCCCACCGGGCAGTAGTTAGGGGCTTGGCCCACAAGTTATCTTAGGCTATTCGTATTGAGGTTATATAAATACTAGATGTAAAACACTTTTGAGATCAAGCAATAAGAATATTATTATTCATGTTGCCCGGTTCCCAGAGGAGCCGGAACTCTAGCCGCCTCCAACCCTAGCCGCCGCCGCCATCTCCCTCCTACGCGACGGCGCCCAGCCGCCGCCGCGCCCGCTCATCACCTCGCCCCGCTCCATCCTTTCCCCCCACAACCTCCAAAGCAGGTCTGGCAGGATCCCTGGTTCTACCAGATGTCGTGCTAGTTTTTGTCGGTGCTGGTGTGCACTTATGTACCTCTTATGCGGCTAGATCTTGCAGTTAATTAACATCCTAGCAACACTGTTCTTCTCTCTCAAAGTCAAATCTACCAAAATGCAACTCTAAAATTCTACTTTCATGTGGGACCACTCATCCGCCGGTTGCTACTTCTTTTCTTTTGTTTCTCTATTCGCTAGACTCTCCGGCTCACTTGTGAGTTCTGACCTGCTCAATTCATATGTGATCTTGTCCAAGACGTCGAGCCTTTTTAGAAGGAAAAAAAGGGATAGCAAAATCTGAACTTATTAGAACTGTCGAATAGGCGTAAAATGCAAAACGAACCTAGAACGAGGACCATTCTGGTCAATGGATTTGGTCGTCCAAGTGGACACCGAATCAAACCGGATTCTTTCCATCCCAGCAGAAAGAAATCACTAGCAGCCGGCCGGCGGCTTAAGTGTGATGAATGCCACTGAAGTTCTTATACAACGGACAGCTGATCCAGCTACAAAGATACGCGAGCGACAGTAATTAACAAAGCATCAAGAGCCGACAAGACGAAATCTGCATCGCCAAGAAAACTCGATGAGTTCAAAATAACCACAGAAGATATCTGTGGCACACTGGTTCAGTCGATCCAAGGGCTAAAGAAATCAGATGGTGTGCTCGATCAACACCAGTGAACGAATTGTTTCGAGATGGCAATGAATATTCGGTGGAACACGGCTGTAATACATAGAACACCATGCGCACATGGTATCCTGGGTTGGTGGTTGCACGGATCATCGAGCAGCGAAACACGAGCTGGACACGCATGGCCCAAAGAGATGGCCACCTTCCTCCTAGCCACCACGGCCCCGCGCGCGAGAAAATTCCCAGGCGCAGCGAGTTCCGTGTTTCAGGTGGTGGTGGCTGTTGTCGACCGTGCACACGCAATGTTATCGCACTGAGCCGGCAGAACACAAAAGCTGTCCGCCGCCGCAGCATCTTCCATTCCATGATAGATAGATAGATAGATGCCGACGAGCATTGTCGAGCAGAGGACTCGCCGGAGATATGGATGCCATCATTTGGTAGTGCCGTAGTGGTGCTACGACGTGACAGGCAGATGTTCTAAAAAAAGAGAGAAAGAGAAAAGAAAGTGAACTTGGAACATGCACGGAAATTCCATTTCAAAAGCACAAAAACATGCATGGAAATGGAAAACGAATCTGCGAGCGCTATTCTTGTCCATGGGCTTTGTTGATGAAGGCATCGAACCGAACCCTATGCCATCCGGCTCACATGAATAAACCTGTTTCTTACAGGTACTCTGCGGCGGCTTGCAATCATATGGTTCAAGGGAAACTACCTGGCCTGTGCACTTTCTCTAAGAGACGCTGAGCATGTGCTTGCAGACACGTCGATTCGATTCAAGCGTGCATGCATTCAAAGGGAAAGATTGGAGACACTCCAAAAAAAAAATAGGTTTCAGTTTATGGGTTTCATTTCAGAAAGTTACCAGTATCACATCGTACCGGAATGCTGCACACGGCATCATCAAGCAGCCGAACAGCATTCAGGACCTTTTCTTTGTACAGTGCGAAGAACACCACTGAAGCTGAGGGGCAAAACACACTTCTTTTCAGATTCTGAATCCGCCGCAGAAGCTCAAAACAAGTGGCCCATAGTCAGTTAGTCACTGCCTAAGCCAGGTAGGAAGACATGTGAGAAACACTAACTGACCACCACAGATCAACCATCCGAGTCGACAAGGCAAAATTTGCGTCGCGTGAGGGGAAGTGTGAGTTACTGCTTTTTGTACAAGAGTGAGCTGAGACCTGCCAGAGTAACAGGCTATCACCGATTGTTCATGTGCTTCCACAGGAGAACGGGCTGTATCACGCCACAACATACGGGGATTCAGCGGGAACACGATCACCGACACGACGTAATGTTGTTCTTCTACGGGCCTTTCTCGCCGTCCGCTGAAAGGGCAATGAGTCTACCTGCTGCATATGCGGGGGTGCTGCTTTCGTCAACGCCTATCCGGGGGAGGTTCTTGTTTGATCCACACTGTGCTGTGGGATTCTTTGGAGCCACATTTTCTGCGTAGAAACGTCAAGAAGGTTTAATCAACAGAGAGAGAAAGATGCAAAACGCATCCCTTGACATGCATGAGAAATAAAGATTTTCAGGCAGCATACTCAGGTTGGGAGTGTTTTGCAGTTCCGTTGCCCGATTTGCAGGACAATCAGGGCCTTGCAGAACTAAACTTGATGCCATGCACTCCTTGCTTGATTTAGGAAGACCGTTATCTTTTGGTAAAACACCCGATGATGGAGGTTTACAGATCACAGGAACCACAGTTGCTGTACTGGAATAGTTGGCTTCAGGCATGGTCTTTTTTGCAGGGACTTTAGGCACCTTGCTTCGCACATGGAGGTGAGGCGCCATACTTGGCGCACAGAGATGCGGTGCCATACTTCTTGGTGCACAGAGCTCAGGCACCATACTTCTTGGCGCACGGAGATGTGGTGCATTACTTCTTGGTGCGCAGAGCTCAGGTGCCATACTTCTTGGCGCACGGAGATGTGGTGAATTACTTCTTGGTGCACAGAGCTCAGGCGCCATACTTCTTGGCGCACGGAGATGTGGTGCATTACTTCTTGGTGCACAGAGCTCAGGCGCCATACTTCTTGGCGCACGGAGATGCGGTGCCATACTTCTTGGTGCACAGAGCTCAGGCGCCATACTTCTTGGCGCACGGAGATGCGGTACCATACTTCTTGGTGCACAGAGCTCAGGCGCCATACTTCTTGGCGCACGGAGATGTGGTGCCATACTTCTTGGTGCACAGAGCTCAGGCGCCATACTTGTCGCTGCGGAGAACTGAGGAACCCTACTTGGAGTATAGGCTTGACATGATACGCCTGGAGTTGCAGCAACACTTTCATTTGCCCTATTGGATGCAAGAGCGTCATGGGCTGCAGGCGTCGTACCTGGTGCAGCAGAATGCAGGCCTTCCATACTGACAGATGCAGAGTTTCCAAGTGTTGGTCTTGATACATGAGAATCATGGCCTTCAGAACAGCTTCGTGCGAGGGTATCATGACCATTATACTCCATGCTTGGTCCAGCAGAATCCAAGCCATTAACACTGAGCAAAGCACTCCTCACAAGGGCATCATGACCTAGAGGTGCCACCATCGGTTCAAAAGGATACTGGCTGTTAGTACAGCGGGATGAAGAGCTATCCGAACACATACTTGGGGTGGGCGAATGCTGTCCTCGGACCGCATTCGCAGGAGAACCACCACGTGTGGGATTCACAGGTTCACAATTCTCACGAAGCACACTTGATGATGGACCATCATGACTAGGAGTTGCAGATACAGCAACATCTGTACTTGTCCCAATGCAGCCAGATCCCAGTGCTGCAGAATAACTGGTATTTTTTGCAGGAGAGTTGTACCATAATGATGGCTGCAATAGGAGGGAAGAAGTTAAGAACAGAAACGTGGTTGGCCACATTTGTCCAAGCCCGCACCGTCCACAGACAAGGAATCACTAAATATAAGAAAAACTACTGAAATGGCATGCACACAAAGTAGAGAATGGCATGATACAACCTCTTTGGCAGCAGTGAAAGGGAGAGTGGAAATATTGCAATCACTAAACTATCGATTTGTCATTCGGGCCAACATTGGAAACAAAGCTTTCCAAGAAGATGCACAAACATTGTAAAACACAGTAAATACTATGCCAACTTTGTTGAACAGCACATACTCCCTCCGCTCTGACCGTAAATATCTAAAGCAGTATTTTCTAACAGTTACAGTTACAAAATCACAATCAAAGAAACTGCTTTTGTATACGAACCCAACGGTGTCTATTTTCATAAACCAAATATTATTGGACTAATTGTTGGTCAAAGCACGAACTTGGACAGTCATGATACACCTCATATTTTGAAACAGAGGTAAGTTGCTACACAAAAAAGCTAACCATGCCATCATTCCATCAAGAGTACAGCACCACTGCACCAGCAATAAATTTTGGGACTTTTCACCTATGAATATTAAAAACATCTCAAAAGTAATATTCGATGCTCTGTTAGTCTAAGAAATATAGGCACAAACCTCCAAAGGCTTGCTCCACTTTCTTAGCCCAAATCCCTAGTGTCACACTCTTATTTTAGTTAATGTGGCTACACTTAGGCTCTCAGTTGGCACACTTTTGTGCCAAGCCACACTTTGTCTAACTTAGGTTTGACATGTGTGGGCAGGGCACCAACCAAAAATTCTTGTTCATAGGCATTAAGAAATTATAGTAGATGCATCATAAATATTGCTCTGTACACCAGTCTTGCGTAATTTACTATTAGCATGGTGATCTTCAAATGTGTACTTAGACAAAGTATACTGCCAAAGTAACTTACACTGTATTTAAGTTTTGTCAAGGAATCCAGAAGTAATTTCTCTCCAACTATTACCATCATCTTCTTGACCATTTCATCACGAGTAATCTTATTTTCCTGTGTAATAAAACCATTTGAATGAATAGCCAGAAGCAAACTGACTGCAAAATTCAGTGACAATTGACAACAAAATAGTAAAAGTTGCCAAGAAGGCAATACCTTCAACTCTTCATAGTGGCGATAGAGCAATTCTCTCGCTAAAGCCGATATATTGTCTTGTATTGTCTCAAAGAGCAATCTGAATGAAATCCATGGAGACGTTGGCCCTTCATCAGTTTGACAGAGTACCTACATACAAGTCATAGATGTCAGATCTATAGGAGAATTATTAGCTTATGATAGCACTAGAAGTGCTTTTCAACACAGAAGGCACAGAGAGCAGTACTTGGAGGTAAAGTTAAAATTTGACAAACATACTCTAGCAAAAATTGCTAATACTCAAAGACACATCCAAACAAACAGTATGCTTGCAATCTGTTAGCTCCTATTGGGAAGTACTCCCTACGTTCATAATATAAGATGTTCAAACTTTTTTCTGAATCGGATGTACACAGACACATTTTAGTGTGTTTGTCGTTATTTGGGATGTGGCTTAATGGAGTAGACATACACATAGCTAAACATATTCGGATAGGGATATGTGCTTTATTGTGGGCTATATGGAACACTAGAAATGATATGATTTTTAATGGTACAACATTCACCAATTTTTTGCAGGTTATCTACAGAGCTACAGCCTGGATCCGTATGTGGTCGTTACTCACTCATGCGGACTACAGGGGGCCTATGGTTATTGGGTGCAACCGCTGGGAGACGGTAGCACGGGCTATCTTCAGCCGATTTGGATGGCGAGTTAATAATAGGCTAGGTGTGTAGGCATCGTAGCCTGTTTTCTATCGCCGGATGTGGTGCTTTATTGCCGGTTGTGGCACTTTACATATTTAATTTCTCTTTTTTTTTGCTCGGATTTTGAGCTTCCTTGGATGTTAAGACTCTATTGCGACTTCTAATAATATGGCTGCATGCATCAACTGATGCAGAGGCCGGAGGTATTCCTCCTTTTCAAAAAATAAATAAATAGTGTGTTTGTTCATTCATTTTAGTCCGTATGTAGTCCACATTCAAATATCCTAAACATCTTATATTTGCAAATGAAGGGAGTACCATGATAAGAGTTCAGGTGACTCACTGGTTGAAGAATAGAAGGATCCACTTTCACTTCACCTGGAGGTGGGCGCAACCATAAACCCTTCAAGCTACGAAAATACTCTGTAAATAAGTACAGTCAAAGTGGATCACTCATTTATCTCATGTAAACATACATCATAAGAAATTCAACACTAAACGACTTAGCATACCTTGAACTTTTGGAGCAAGCCTGAAACTTATAAGGTATTCCAGAGAAATATTAGTGCTTCGGTGTGATGGCCAGATCACATAATAGTTTGGGTTTGAGCAATCATCAACGCCAGAATCATAAATGCCTAGAAACTCCTCCTGTGAACCTGATTTGATAACTCCTGTTTTGCCCAATATGGCTCGGCACAACAACATATACTGTACCCCTTTTTCGTCAACATCACAAAGACCAACACTGCAAAATAATAAAATGTTATGCAACATCCACTAATGTGTGACTAAAACAGACCATTGAAACTATAAAATGAAATAACAACCTTGTAAAGGCGCGGTTTTCAGGTGACAGATAAATGCCATCGGCCATTGCCGTATCATGAGTGTTTTTTCCAGTGCTAACAAAACCATTAACTATAACACTGACAATGTCTTGCTTTCTGGATCCAAGCCATCCATATTTTGCATTTGCATTGCCAGACTTCTGTCCTGTCAACCTCAACTGTTTCTCAAAAGCTTCAAGTCTACGCTGTGCAGGGATATCCTTTGGAGAGTACCGATGAATATGAAGAATGTTGTTAGGCACTGCAAATGAACCCATACCAGAGAGGAAAAGGTTCTGAACAAACAGAAAGCTTTCGCTACCTCTTTCAACATGTACAATCTTCTTACGCAATATATCTAAAGCACAAGAACTCTGTATAACTGGAGGGCTGGCTTCAAGCATAGCTTGTTTCGCCACATCAGATGGAGACTTCATAACATTACCCCTAACGGAACCTAGTGCAGCACCTTCAAC